>NC_042495.1:14534146-14661031 GCF_005508785.2 Acyrthosiphon pisum | reverse complement strand
GGGTCCTCCTCCTCTTCCTCCGACCATCATCACTACGATTACATTAGATATATTATTATAATATGTTATTATACGGTTTACTCGAGTCGAGGGTATGTGTTTATATGTATAAATCAAATGTCTAATCGGGTCTGACAGCTCGCTCTTGTTTCTGTATATATGCGAGTAAACATATACGTCATATACATATTATTGTATTATTATAATATGGGTATACAATTATAGAAAGACAGAAATTTGAATTTTTATAACATGGGCTGTTACGCACTGTTTTTGGACGGACCGTTTTCTGAGTTCATTACAATCGATTGTTCGGTCCCCGGGGTGACATGGTCACCGATCTAATTGCCATCTTTGTTGTACGGATTGGCCCCTACAATGATTCATTATAAATATCCGACGGGGGTGGCGCGAATAGGGGTTCTCAAAAAGAAAAAAATTTAATAATAATAAGAAGCAATGCGCATCATAATACAAATTACTATATCGGATAATAATATGAAACCGTGATAATTTCGTTAATCCGGAACTCGGCCTAATGACCTGGAAAACGGATTTCAGATGGGTTTTTTATAATACGCCTCGGTTTCATATAATAGCTTGATAATAATTTTATTATTATTATTTATTTTTTAAATGTTCTTTTAACGAGTACTTGAGAATATAACCTAAAATTTGTTTATAAAAATTACCGCTGTTCTTCATTCTTTTCAGTCGTTTTATTATTTTTTATTATTATTATTCCGCACTCGACTTTCACGTCATGTGCATTAAACGAGCATTGTAGTAAATGATACGTATTATAGTATATATATTATAATACAATATGTAATAATATGTTGATAACCATTGGCCGGTCATTGTGCGGCATCCCTCTTTCGATACAACCCGAACTAAATTGGTCACGTGCCCCCAAAGTTTATCTCGTGTTTGCTGATATAGTGCGTGGGGACTTGTAGAGATTGATACGCTTGTTGTTTGACTTATTACTTCGGTATAGACTCCTATATATAATATGTTCACGGTTCAATTTAGTGTCGTGCTAAATGTCACCGCTTTGTCATACCACCCTTCTCTTATAATGTACGTCGAAACCGCTTTATGTTTATAATGGGCCAATATAGGAAATTCAATAATTATTACAAGACTAAAATAATAATTTCATAATACCGGCGATTCCCGTGGTGTCACTGGCCGAGTTTATAATATTATGAACTCGATAATAATATTTCAGGTCGATTTTATGCAAATCTGGTTGAAGGGGGCTCGTTTGTTCGTTTGAACTGCCATGTTATCGACATATTATTATACTGTATAATAATATTGTTATTATATTGTACGCAGCTTTTAAAATTAGGTCCATTTATATAGTCGCAGTCAACAGGACGCATTACATGTTTATGTAATATTATTATTTTATAGTTCATGATGGTTTCGTAACCAAACTTTTGAATCGCATGTTTTGAATCAATTACGTTTTATAGTATCGCAGTATATAATAGTAATATTATCGTATACCTACTGCTACGTACATATTGTACATAGGTACCTGTAATAATATAATGGTAGGTATGCGTATTTCGTATGCAGCCATAAATAATTAATCACATACATGTTTACAACTTACTTATAACTTACTATTTATTTGACTTTAAAAACAAAATAATATATAGCACTACTTATTAAATTGATTTGATTTAGATTCTGATAACAAAAATGTATGATGATGTAAGTAGTATGTTTTAGTTCCTTCTGGTTCACCGAAAATCCTGCGAATCCTGGCTACTCCGTTTAGCCTATAGTTCTATGCTATCGCGACTGAGTCCCTCCCCTCCTATCCGTACCCGTCTTTGCTCTCTTATCCGTGCCCAGCATTGCCCCTCCTATCCATACCCGCCTTACCCCTACTCTCCTATCTATGTATATACCATACCTACCATAACATCTATAATTTTATATATATACAGTATACACTTGAAAATAAAAATAAAATCAATATATTTAACTATCAAACGTATATTATATTACACATTGATATATTGTTTATGACTACCAGCGGATAAAACTCTTGAAAATGTTATTATGAAAACTGAAAGTGTTTCACTTTTAATTATCCTTTAATGACTGCTGAAGCGCTAACAGCCTCTGATAATTATAGACAGTCGAAGTTTCTCTTTTAAACCATAACAAATTTGTTACCATTTGAAAACGAGAAGGAAGATCATTTCTCGTGATTGAGGGCTAGGAGCGGATGCACTACACGTACATTTCTAATTTTTCACGGTTGGTGTGAACCCAAAAAATACCTCACAGAGGTAGAGTATTTATCAGATATGTTTCACATCATTCGACGAACAGATGAAAAAAAATAAATTGTGTGGTAACGATGAGGCTCTCCAACAACATATGAGGTTGTGCGGGCCTAATAAACTTATTTTACCTGTTATGCCGAAAGAAGGGGATGTGCTCAGGTTTAACAGGTGGGCTAGCACGCAGCGTCATCCGTTTACGATATATGCAGATTTTGAAGCCCTACTTGAAAAACAGACGGAGCGGGGGGGGGCAAGCACTGACGGGATACATGCGTATCATTCAATGAGCTACGGATACTTTGTCAAGACGGCGGCGGACGTACCCGTAGTGTTGATGGAGAAATATGACATACCACAGACTCCGGTAATATATCGCGGATCGGAATCGCGTGACGAATTGGCCAAACATTTTGTCACCAGTGTGACCGCGCTCGCCATCAGGTTGGGGAACTTGCTGAAGGCGACTAATGTGCCGATTTCGATGAGTGTTGAGGAGGTACGTGTGCATAACGCGAAGAGTGTGTGCGATATGTGCAAGTTAGTGTTCGCCGAGGCCAGGTGTAAAGTCGCAGACCACTGCCATACGTCGGGGCGGATGAGGCATACACTTTGCTCACCGTGCAACCTCAAGCTCGTAACACCCAAGAATGTGCCATACTTCCTACATAACCTTTCGAAATATGACGCACACTTTATCGTAACCGAACTCGGTTACGATAAGGAGTCGATAACGGTGATCCCCAACATCGTTCTCAAAACGATAGGTGTGAGGTTCTTGGACTCGTGTCGGTTCATGGCCTCGAACCGGGCCGAGTTGGACGGGAACCTCCTCACGAAGCCCGGTGACTTTGGAAAGTTCAGGGAGACCGCCAAGGTATTTCAGCCCGCCGACATGCCACTCGTCACGCGAAAGGTAATAATAGCCCGGCTAGCTCAGTCGGTAGAGCACGAGACTCTTAATCTCAGGGTCGTGGGTTCGAGCCCCACGCTGGGCGCCACTTTGTCGTATACGCTACGCAAAGGCTTGGCGTATATAACAGATATATTTCGGTTTCCGATTCCCAAACCGTCAAACGAGTAAGTTATCGACACCTGCTGTATGAGCTTATTTAAATTCTCCTTTTGATGACCACGATAACGAGTACTGTACAAAAGGATAATTAAACACAGGTCCAACAGGATTTACATTATACAACTCTAAGGTTACTTTACTCTCGAACAACTGACCACGATAACGAGTACTATATGCCCAAGGGTGAGATATCTTTAATCTAGACAAAATATTACTCTTTCTCGACTGACCACGATAACAAGTACTGGACGAGAAAGTAAGTACTACAGTGCCTTGCTACCTTTTCTAAAAGTAGTTGTTCACCACAAAAGCCTAAAATAAAACTTAAACACATTTTCGGTCAGAAACACTTTTATCATTCATTAATGATAATTTCAGTCATTAATGATACCTAATTGAGTCTAATATGACATAAATTTAGCTCCTAGACGGTTCCCAAAACAGTCTGAAATAGTGCCTCTCATAATATTATTATGATGGCCATTTAGGTCGACACACTTCCCAAATCAGTCATACATTTTATGTATTTATAGCCCCTAAATGATTCCTTAAAGCATCTGAAATAGTGCCCGTATTAGTCAATATTAAGATGCCTATTTAGGTTGACACACTTCCCAATTGGGTTATAATGTACATATTTGATAATTTAATGATTCCTGAAGCTATTAAAAATATAGTGCATATAATATTTATATATCATTATAGAATATCATACCTACCCACAATATTGGCATTAAAAACAATACACTTGGATATTCCAAAATGGTCTTTATTAATGCTCCAGAAAACAATTCTCAAAAACATATTACCACTTATACAGTTAAACGTGATAATATTTAAATGAATACTGGAATAAGTCATAAACTTAACTTCCTAAAACTATCAAATTTATAATATAATTTTTAAAACAAATAATTTTGAGTGGATAATATTAATAAACACTAATACAATAGTATTGTACAACTAAAAACAAATTCTTTAGATAAGCCAAAAAGAACATTTTTTTATTATTTGAATTAATAATTATTAACAGTAGGTACACTTTAACAACTAAACCACTAATTATGAATTGAAACATATTGCGATGGTTAAGACATGGGCAGTAGGATATATAAAATATATGAAAATTTATTAAAGTTACAATTTTTAAGTATTAACGAATCAAACTTGATAATACATTTTAAATACATACTACATACATAAAAAAAACATGGGCAGTAAATAATATATAAAATATATGAAAATATTAAAGTTACAATTTGTAAGTATTAACAAATCAAACATGGTAATAGATTTTGAATACATGCATAAAAAAACATTGGTATTTTTAAATTAATAATATAATTATTAGAGGCTTAGAGTGTGGTCTTTTTTCACCTTAAATTTTACTAACTGGTGGTGGTCCACTAGTGTTTTGTGAACGATCGGAAAACACATAGTTTACTGTGTTATTCTTGTCAGTTAAAATACTCCCATTATATGGGCTTTGCTGGCCTATTGTGATTGTAAGTGAATCTTCTTTGCATATTTTCGGTATTAATTTTCGATACAGCTCCGACAGCGTACCATAGCCTTTGCTAAGTGTTAACAACAAATTCTTGTTTTGGGCTTCTATATTGACGGCAAATGTTTTTTCGATATCGTTCAATTTATGTTTAATATTCCTGATATCATAATATGTTGATGGTAATATTTCCATATTATCATCTTTGTTACTACCTATTGGGTGCCTACGTTTAAAAAAAAAATTAATAATTATAATAATTTTATACTTTCTAAACTTACTAACTACTAATAACTTACTTATTAGTTTACTTACTAATGACGTCTGCTTTTTTTTTGTAAAACTGTATCCATACGTTATGTTTATCAAAAATAAACAAATAAAAATTTTTACGAAAACCGTTTTCATGTTAGATTTTTTTGGTTCGTCTATCTTTCGCTAATCTCCAATCTAAAAAAAAAAAATACGCAACAATATTATTTCTAGTTACAAATTAATCAAAAACCATTATAATATTTACTTACGTTAATTATTATGCACGATTTATTATAATGCATTGAAGATTAAAAAACTGACAAAATGAATTGTTATTTCTAAATTTGTCAAGCATTGAAACGTAACCATGTATGGTTATATTGGGTTTTTTTCTGTTATTCGCCAGTACATAATATTATTATTTTAATAATTTTATTTGTGTAAGATTTTTTCCAAGTGAAAATTTTTAATTTCTTTTTCCTTGAATAAAGTTGTCTGTTTATAGTATGAGATTTACGTTTTAATATGCAATATGCTTAGAATTTTCGGAAAAATTAATTTATTCTGGTCATTTTTTAGACTATTGAAATAATTTAATTTCTTTACTGGAATCATTATATTTCTCTTTTATACAATCGTCATAATGTTGTGTATTTCTGATATTATGTTGTCTGCAAATGTTTAATACGTTTTTCACGTTTCCAGAGTAGGAACCTTGTTCTATTCATACTAATACCACCATTATACCATACCTACCATACCATAACATATCACACCATACCATACGTTCATACCTACCTACCAGTTCACACAACTAGGTTTGGTTTTGATCTCATGACATTTATTTATCGTATATTTTATATAGGTACATAATATTGTAAAGCAGGCGTACGCTTTATTGCGTATAATAAAAAAAAATATAAAAACCAACAACTCTGCGGAGGTCATTGGGTTAAAAATTAACACAAACTCGCTAAAATTATCGTCTCATTACATTTCTTGTTAACATGTTATGTGCGGAGGTTGTAATGGGCCTGAACGACTAAACCAAACTATATACATAATAATATAATGTGTATATAAAAAAGAAAACTATCACGGCATGATTTATTTATTGAAATGGAATTTTTACTTGGTTCGATTTTGTTTTGTTGATTTATGACATATGTATAATAATAAATATTTTGTTTTCATTATTTCCCCATGGAACAGTGTTAACTTTCTGACTGCAATGTAATGTTTTCAGTATTGAAAAAAATATTCGAAATACGCAAACTATATTTAATAAGCTGGGTGGTACAATAACAATTAATGTTTCATAAGTTATAAGAAAAACAAAAAAAATTAACCAACCGAATTAGGTTATTTAGATTTTGTTGTTATTATTAATTGAATATGATATATTTAATTTATTTATTTTCCATATGCGAGAGGCAGTTGTTTAATTTCTTACATTATATCGATTACTTAGGGTTTAGCCTTTTCTTCGTTAACACATTAATTACGTATACTTATTTTCACTGTAAACCATCATGCTTCTATTTATCAACGCAACAAATTGCTACTAAGATTAATATTATTCCATTTAATTCTCTACAAAACTTATATTTTCCAATATTATATTACTTAGACGTATTATAATAATTAATTATAAATATTATCTCAGAACTTATAATATTCTTATGATGGTTTATAAACTTTACGATGCCCTCGTCGTCTTTATTACAAGTATTAACATGCGTCGAAACATTTATTCGCATTTTCTTTAATTTATGGAGACTGTATGATTAATTTACAAGATTTACATAGCAAATTATAAATGGTTTGTCGTACCACTGAATTTTTTTTTTTCCTATGAAAAATCTTCAAACAGTTTTTTACCAGCATCTTACTCGCATCAACTCGTATGGCGCGTAAACTCAGATCGCATATATTACACGGTCTATTAATATAATTTTCTACAATATATAAGCATAATATTATATCGGTGTAAAATATTAATCGCTGCGTTTTGTAGTGAAATTAATTCAGCGGGCATTAAAAATAAAATATACACCGCGCGACGGCGTTTTCATTCCTTCCATCTGTCCTCTTACCGTACACCGGCCGGCTATCTGATAAACGACTGTTGGGACGAATTTTCCTGTATCCATTAATATCCTGAAGCTGCGGTGTGCATACCGAAATCCGGTAAAAACTTTATTTATTATTAGGTGTAGGTATATATATATATGTGTATGATATTATAATGCTACGGCGTCGGTGGTACATTGTGTATCGCACGCGCATTTCGACGTGAAATAATTATTATCATTCGCCGTTTGAAAAGCACCCCCGCGCGGTAAGCCACTCGTGTAATCTGATACCGCAACTGCATTCGGCTTTCCGTATGATAACCGTATATACGCACAATATACATATTATAATAATATAATACCTACCTACCATTGTGTGTGTGTGTGTGTGTGGGACGGTGTTCTAGCGACTGTACGGATACTTCCTGCGGAGAGTTGTGTTACGCGCACGCGATCGCCGTCGTCGTTTTATCTCTCGTGTATAGTTTTAATTACAATTAATTTAGCGGATAAGTATTTATTTGTTTTTAACCAAAGGTAGGTATAGCGCGTGTGTAACACGAGTAGGTGTTACAAACCTCACAGACGTGTGCAGCATGCATTTAATATTGTTTTCTATTTTATTTTTTTCGCACAATAATTTATTATTATAATTGTAGTTGTATGGCGACTGAAACCTTTATATTTTATGACGTTATTCGCTATTCGATTCGTTACGCAGAAATGCATAATACTGTTGTATAATGTATGTACGATTTCATATAACAAATATTAATATTACACGTCCAAACGAGTCTATACTACCTGTGTGACGACGTGCAATATTATTGCAAAGAGGCCTTATGAAAATTCATGACGTAAACTGTCTTATATTGCGTTTTTTCAAAACTCATTTGTGGCAGTTTCGACGGGGCGGCGGTCTTCGTACAACAATTTATTATTAAATTACGTAGTATTACGTAGTAACACAACCTGTATTTTACGTATATAATATCAATTTGATCTGAAAACATTAATTCATTTATTTATGCGCGTGTCTCGAGGGATTATGGTCCTCACCCGCTGAATGATCAAATAGGATCACTGCTTAATGCTTATTTCGGCGATTATTATTTAGGCAATATTGAATTTCGTTGCAATTTATTCTTTCCGTATTTTGTGTTATTTTTTTACTATTCGATTAGAAAGCTTTTTTAATTCGTTGTCGCGGATACTATTGCAAGGTTTGATGAAAACTCGGTTAATACGTAATTTAGTATTTTTCTAAACGGGCTTTGAAAAAATATAAAAACGAGGCCGCGCATTTTACGATAATCGAAAATGGTAGTACCTACCTATAGTTTGAACTAGATATTATAGAAAATGCCTTGGCGCGGGCGGGTAGATAATGGTAGGAAGTGAGTAGAAATGTGGATTCGTGTGTCTTTCCGAACCGGACGTGTCGCCGGATAAAAGTACGTTTCCTGTTTCGTCTTGTGTTGAAAACAAAAGAAAGTCCATTTTGTCCAGTCCATACATTCGACGGACAAAATGACCGTCGCACACACACAATATATACCTACTACATACGTAGACGGAATTCATATTATACCTCTCTTATTTTACCCGTCATGTATATCACATACTTGTAAAACATTTTGTATTTATATAATATGTATAAAACATTTTTTTCAGAAGTCGTTATGTTTGTACTGCACTCGTGTGTGTGGCTCACTCCCACGCAGAGTCACAAATTCACTGGTTTTGATATTTATTTTATTATTTTTCACTTATTCATTTCGAGTGGTGGTCATATAGGTATTAGTTTTCGGAACGCCGAACAAACATTATTCGAAATAGCCGGGTGTATAGGTCCATACGGTTAACCTAAAGTCGGTAGTATGGTATCGGCGACGGTGGTCTCACCTACTAATAATCAACATAAAATATCGAAATGAAAGGTGGTAGGTACCTCAATACTTCATGTATAATGTATTATGTATACAGTATACACAGTACACACACACACATACACACTATTATAGTACTACACAGTCATAATATAATAGAGATTAAGTGGTCTTTTATCTTAACCAAGTTACCACAGACACGAAATGATTAATTTCAAAAAAAAAATTATTTACTTTTATGGAATGTATATACGAAAATAATGAATTCATGCATGCGTTTAAATAAATATAATATAATAAATGCAATAACATTCATAGGCACTGTGAATAAAAGAAAACTAATAATTCATGTATATTTTTTCAAGTATATGCGATCTAGAAGAATTTTCTCAGATTTGTAAAAACAAATTAAATGACATCTGTTCCGTCGTAATATTATATACACTGCAATAAAAAGGTACGTGTACATACTAAATTGTCTATTTATATGTCTTCTGATATTTTATATTGTAGTTATTATTTGGAAGCTTAAAAAAAGTTACTTAAAAAATGTAATTAATAATAATTGTGAAGAAGAGTGATATTAATAACAAAAGCTAATAATCAAAACGACGAACGTTATAAATGAAAACACTGTCACCGAGTTGATTTATTTAAAAAGTTACTTCACAATACATTAAATTTAAAGTTTTTATGATATAATAACAGTAATTTATAATATTTAAATAGATGTCTTGTCTTACGCAAAAGTTACAATTTTCTTTATAATTTCAATCCCTTGTAGGTCACTATTAAAAATTATATGAATATCACTCGTTTAATTTTTGAGAAATTATAGTTTATAGGACTAGAGGTATCCTAAATAGATACGATGGTGTTTCATTGTTTAATAATAATACTGAGTTGAGTTCATTTTTATTGGCCAAATAATATTTATTTCAAATATTATGTTTGGTTTGTGTAATAACATAAAATATTATTAGTTTATATTTAATTTAAGGGTTCTGTTTTACTGTAGAATTTTTTTATCTCAACAATTATTAAATCAGAAATAACAGAAAATAATTGACTTTAGTGTTTTAAGTAATAAATACATTTCTGTTTTTAAAAATTGTTTGCATTGATACTTTTTTTCTCGTTTTTAACATTATGATTAATAATATTGTCAAGCTTAAAATAAATTCCAAAATGAAAAAAAAACAAACTCAGTTCTTAAAACACAAAGCGTTTGGGTGTATAAATATTTAAGAGCTTACGTTCAAGTCTTTGTTAAAATGTATTTTAAATAGTAAAAAAAAAAAAAGATTTTACTGTGAATATCGAATAAAATGTTCAAATTAAATCCTGTCCGTTGTCACGAATAACTTTTAATGAATGTCATCCGGTTCACTTCGAACTACTGTACACATAATGGTAGGTACTCGCACTGTCTGGCCTTTGAAAATTAATGACCGCATGTTTTAGTTACAGTAGTCATTTAAATCTAAACAAATCGAAATATAGAGCGAGGAAAACAAATAGTTATTATTCGAAGTACGTAATTTATTTATTACCATAAATTCACGCATACTGCACAGTACTTATTTAAGCACTCGAGTTTAATTTTATAGGTAAGTTGTAGGTTTTAGAAACGAACCTTCCGAAAAAAATTGACTTGTGGTTATAATAATATTATCATACAAAATTTACTGTTATTCAAATATTTTAATAATATTAAAAATGCGTTTCGTGGTTTTCATATTAATAATGATTTATAATTGGGAAATTTCAGTTTACAATTTTTTGTTGATATATATACTATCTTATTAACCTTTGATCACGCTTCGAGTTTATAGTCGACTGTCCCATATTATATGATTTGTAATTTTTGATAACTTCGTCTACGAAGATTGACATTACTTAAGCGATTTCACCGCAGGTGCTAATATATAGTATGCCATTTTTTAAAAACCTATTATATAATATAAATATTTATATTCAAATTATAATTATAACAAACTTGGGATTCACGAAAATGCACACCTGAAAATGTATATTAGTTTTTATCTTAATTTGTTTAATTAAGTGTGTATATATAGTTTGTACGCTGACACTTCAATTTAACTGCCAACAGAAAATAAAAGTAATATTATTTTTGCGTGGATATATAATAATATTACAGGTCGTTGATGTGCAGGAAGCAGTTTTGATAAAAACCAAAAAAACTTACAAAAATAATCTAAAAAGAGATATCGCTTGGCAAACATTATTTTAGTTTAACTGTATTATATTATATACGTTATGTTTGGACTTGGGGGAAAAACGTATATACGCCACGTATATATATATATATTCTGTCGCTCGGTGCGCTCGCAGATATATATTATACGCAAAAGATATTTCATTATAATATTATACTTTTAAGAATAAGCAGGGTATACGGATTTCACTGGCTCGACAAAAACTCGATTCCCGGGTTTCCATCATAGTTCAACTAACTGATCTCCGAACTTTGACCAAAAACTTTGTTTCTTTTGAGAATTATTTTTTTCCCCTACTCGACGCATTCGTTGGAATGCAGCTGTTTCCAAATGTCTGACGCGTGACAGCAATGCCGGATTTCCATTCGGGAAGTTGGCCAAAACTTCTCTCTACAGCCGAGCAGGAGCCGAGAGTAAAAAGAATTAGCCAAACGATTCGTCTAAAATGTGGTTTGTTCATATTTGTATTTTTTTTCATTTTTTTTTTTTAACTCCTCACCAAATATGCGGAGGAAAGCTAACGCAGAACAGTGTCGTTAATCAGCCTAAACCAAAACCTACTGGGTGTCGTTTCCAGGACAAACCGACGGCAGCCCTCTCGGTGATTAATGAACTCTCTGGGCTGCAGGGAAACGTGTCAGAATTTCCCCTGACTGCAGCCTCCCCTATGTGGTGTATACGCAGACTTTCGCTATATACCCCCAGAGGAGCTATTCTCACGCTAGCAAATTATAGTTGTGGAGTGTGGTTTCAAACCATTTGTCATGCAAAATAATCATTTTTACTACGTTTCTTCCGTAAACTATAATATCATTTTTGTCAATAACTTCCATACCTAATATTATTATACGCACCTACGCCCGTGAGTGAGTTTCCAACGAAACGGCCTAAAATCTAAATATTATTAAACTTATCATCACGCTTTGTAGGTACCTATAAATATGAAATAAGAAGTATAACTATAGTTATATAGTGTACCTACTCGTATATTATGCGGTGGGTACCTATATAGGTAATGGCTTAGAATTTCCATAAATTAAATAAAAAACAAAAACGAATAATAATTTTAGTTAGTAAATAGTAATTACCTGCTGTTATATTTTTTTTTCAATGCATAAAATTATGTAAAAATGTATATTACTCGATTATCGAAGTTGTGCCTGTATTAAAAATTCATGATCGCTATACTTACATGTATAACAAATATTTCAATAATGCTTTAACATGAAATAAAATGTTGTAAATTAATCATTATAAAAATGGTATTATTTCAATTTTATACAATACATTTAGGTTGGTACATACATTCAATTCAGTAAATAATATTAAATTAATATATACCTAAGGCGTACAGAAAATTTGTGTTGTGATACATTAGCTAATTAATTTATAAATTTTAAAGTTTAACTGTCGGAATCATTTTATTTTTAATGTATAGACAATATTGAATAAAGTCACGAGACTTTCATTATTTAATGAAATTCGATAATTTTATAAACTTCAACGCTTTTTGAGGCTAATTAAAGTTGGGTAATATGTATTATAATTTATATTAATCCAGAGGGTTTAATTAATTATACTAAAGGATTTCAATACACTTTGTTCCCATAAAAGGTCACTAACACTCGGGTTTTAAGTATCAACCCCAAGCTCTTTAGTCTCTGTCCTTTGATCATATTATTATACTCGAAGGATAAAAATATTTCTATAAAGATACTTTTTTATACTTTATTTCATTAATTAATGCACAATTTAACCAGGCATATGTATATTGTTGTCGGTGTCCTTGGCTATTATCATTACATAATATGCTACATAATATATTATGTTTATTTTGTAGATGAATTTATCGTAATTGGTGGTAATTTATAAACGTATATAATATTATGCTGTGATGTAAAAAATAACAAATTTTAAATTTATAAAACAATGTACTTAGCTACTTACTTTTTTTTTGTTAAAAATATAATCATCAGCATACACATATTTTTTAATTAGTGTTGTTTATAATAATTACTATCATATACCTACATTATATTGGCCGTTCTGCATTATTATGACAAATCGCACTAAATTTATATACGGCCGCACGCGATTGTATTACACCCCAACCTACAAATTACAAGAGAAAAAGACCGACACGGGATCGAAAAAAAACAAAAAAGAAAATCACCATTGTTTTCGACGCACTCACAATTCTAAATCCTCTTTGCTCGACACATAATCCTTTACCTAGGGTCTGTTTGCATTGAAGGAGGATGAGAGACGCTGATAGGGGGGTAAACGAGTGTATTGGTGGGAGGTGGCAAGAGAGAGAGACAGACAGACAGACAGAGAGAGAAGAAAATATATAATTTAAATCCCCCCTTTCCTCAATTGAATTCTACAAAATATTCCGTCCGTTTTTGTTTGTAGTGGTGTTCACGGGGGTTCGTAATCCATCAAAGCCGGATCTTTTTGTACGGAATTGCCGCGGACAAAACGTATTTAAAAAATAAAAAAAATATTTATTTATAATATATTTAATCAGAAAGTATATATCACGGGAGGGTAACGCGTGGATTGAATTCTATTAAAACCCAATTATTTCGGTACACTTTTGGGGTAAAAAACGTACTCGGTTTTATCAAGAAGTTTTATTATCGTAAGATTAAAATGAGATTATAATATTATATTATTTGCGAGCCTTTGAAACACTAAACCACTCGATCCAACAGAGTTCATTATTTAAAATATGTTGCAGAATTATTGTTAGCTATTATCATATAACAATGGTCGTCTCAAAACTCTACTGAATTAATTTAGTAAACAACTGTATTATTGGGCTTACTTATAATAATCTCTTATTAAATTGTTTCATAATTCAAATGTTTGATGTAGGTATACACGGTTATGTTGTATACATTTTAGATGTTTTTATATATATATTTAATTTTTTAATTTCAGAACTATGTGTTAATTCGAAAATAATAATCGCATTTTCGCTTATTATACAACGACTTGCCTGAGAAAATATTTTTGACAAATAATTGTGGTGAAATACAGAAATAATTATTAGTGTATAACTCCTTACAGTTGTGCGGAATTTATTATATTTTTACATTTATTTAACGCGTGCTTTTTGAATAATTGAATCGAATTCTATATACAGTGTTGTTTGTTCGTCTCGAAAAAAAATCTAAAACCGTACGACGGTTGTGTAAACTTAGTTTTAAGTTTATAATGTATTATAACTCTGTTACATCTCTGCAGAAATTCAGCGCTGTCAAATATTTGTCGTAATATTGTACGTATAATATAGTAATAATAATAATAATAATATGCATTATGCTGTATAATATAATATTTTACGACTTTCGTTTGAATTCGATTTATGCGCGTTTATTGACAACTGTTACTTGAACTTAAAATGCCACCAACAGCAGAGGTCGGGCGCGATATGATATTATTATAATATTATGCAGATGAACGGTGTTTGTATATTCCTACGCGAATATTATATAACATGCTCTGGTCGCATATGGCCTTCCTTATATCTAACGATTTATACACCACCTCATTATAATACGAAACACAATATAATCCCGAGATTCCCGTGGCTCGACATGCGATATATGATAATAATATTACGAATTATGATTTATACATTTGTACCGCGTCATCGATAATAGGTTTTATTTCGTGTGTACTTGCACCGTTATAGTTTCGGTAGTACTATCGAGTCGTAAACACGCTCACAGATCGAATACGCGTTTTTATATTCCCTACACGTATGGTAAATCAAACGAGTTTTCTCTCTCTCTATTTTTTGTTTTTATTTCTCGCCCCGTCGATATTTACAATTTACACTTTTCGCCCACCATTTGTCCTGCCAAATGCCCCTGGACACAATTGACCGCTTCCACTTGACGGCGGCGGCGGCGGCAGCAATAAGTCACATCCGTCGTAGGACCTAATCAACCGGTCCAGTGATCTTTTTCGGTGCTTGTCCATTTTACATATATATATATATCATATCATATATTATATTGTGCGCCACGTGGCTACAATGAAAATATATATTTTAGCTATCATGGCTGTCCAACTACAGCTGCTAGGCTGTTACAAAAAAAACGTTTCTAATAAATGTTCAAAAGTTCAAAACGCACTCGCACAATATTATCATTACAATATAATATTATATCGTTTAATGTCGTAATATTATAAATTATTGTCCGGTCGTTTTTGAATACAGATTATCTCGGATGTATAATTATTATGAGAATAATATTGTCATCAGGTATTATAATTATTACTACGTTACGCTAGTAATACAGCCGGTAATTAATACGAACTCGTATAGGTAATTAACATGAATAATATCACGTTCGTCTAAAATATTTAAACGCGATTCGTCTAATCGTGCATCTATTCTTTATATGATTTAATAAGATTATCGTTTCGGAACAATGCTGCGTTCCAACTCGACTACACGTGTAGCGTCGTGCCTATAAAAATCAAATTTTTTTTCTGTGCAATTTATAAACCGATTCACCTGTCCGATACGATTGACCAGAAATTTCGGAATTCCTCCAGGTTCAATAAATATATATATATATATACAATATACATGAATATATTATATATAATATATATGCACTATATTTTATAATATATTTATACATATATGTATACTATATTTTAAAGATACATGGGTATATTTCACAACCCGATATAATTATTTATTGAAAAGATCTCTTTTCATCCATCTTTATACATAATTACCCGTATGGGAGACGCTCCATGTGTGTGTGTGCGTGTAGGTTTTTCACCGTCCCGGCACGTTCGTTAGCGAAAAAAAAAACTGGCCCGCAGCGATGCTGCCAACGTGTGTGCAGTGTGCAATCTCCCGATATTTCGACGATCCACGTCAGCTATACTCTTAATATTATGTGATATCATTATATTCGGGTTAATTGAACCCGCGAACAGCAGAAGCCGTGTAACCCTCCGGCGTCATGAATAAAATAACGATTTTCAGTCAAGTAGCTGCAGCGATACGCCGGTATTAAATAGGTATGGGTTTCGGCGGTTATATATTTTGTTCGTATTCTTTCGTGGTATTATTAATATTATTATTATGTTGGTCGCTTTTATATAACGCATAATGATCGTGCAACAACGTGGTTGTGAAATAATAATTGTTAATAGGCAAGGTATAATAAAAAAGTATGAATAGTAAGTACCTAATTCATTATTTAAAATTACGTATTTATTAAAATGTAAAATATATATTAAAATAAATTAAATCTCAGTCATATCGATGTAGTAATGCAATAATAATTTTGATATTGTGAAAACTATTGTATATACACAATTCGTACCAAGTGGACCGTACAGCGCTATTAAGTATTTACAAATTTAAGACAATTATTTTAACTTTTAAAACGCTTAGACACGGCTATAGGTACCTACTTAAACACTTTGCAGTTAGATCACAATTCATAAAATCATATTATACTTAAACATTTCTCGTAAAAACGTTTCGTCATAACTATTGATAAAAACACAAATCGTGTTAAAATCAAATTTTATTTATTGTACATAATATTTTATGCGTGCTACATAACAAAGTGTTGTATAGTCAAAATAACTGGCTTTGCTAGCGGGAATCCAAAAGGTCTAACTCTAAAAAATGATGACGAGTAAGACAAGCTATGAATTATGATTATTTTTAAACGCATTTTGTATTGCCAGTAGACATATTAATGGATCGCCCCTACAACAACTGAACAATAATATTATTATACATTATACATAATAATAATATAGTATACTATAATGTGCTGCAGCAGTGAATATACTGTGCATTTATGTGTATACTGTGCCCATTTAGTTAAATTAATATTGTCGCCGACACGACCGCTTTCGGACATAACTTATCATAATGGTAACTACCTACTTGGTAGCGCGTCCATTAGAGCTGGTTCACATTGGTAATGCATTCATTCAAAAGTGGTGTATATTTATACTCGTCGGGGACACCCTAAACGACCAGATTTGTGGGGTTCCGGGGTATTTTTGGGGTGTAAAATATACGATGGAGGATATACGGAAATAACGAGATTTATGTATACAGTTGGCTGTTGACAACATATATAATAATGGTAAGTCATGGCGGCTATTGCTCGCGTTATTTGTAAGACTATATATTGCTGCTATGGTTATACGGTGTCCGGCGGTCATTATAAATTATATAACTGAATTGCCATTACTTACATTACTTTAAGCTTTAAGCTATTAACGGCGATTACTGTTTGAAACGTTTATATCGAGTTGTACAGTATAATAATGAGCCCGTTCTACGTCACCGCTCGTTGGCTCGCGACTTTTAAATAATAATAATTGTTCAACACTGACCCTCGACCGATTCCGAGGAGAAGATGGCCAAATATATCTTTTCAACCCTTGTAAACTCCCGAGGACGTTTGTCCTGGTCTATATAATATGTACCCAAGAAATCGGTTTCTCGGAGATAAAATATATCACCGCGTGTCAATCCTTTAAGGATTCTGGAGCCGGCTATTTATTAAGGGGCAAACATTCGGCCAATTTCTGGTTATGTATCGCAGCAGCTATACGTCATATATAGGCCTACGGAAAGATAAACTCAAATCATTTCAACGATCAAAAACGAATTTACAGGAAAAACGATTCCGCTTCGTAAAATATTCGAGTTTCGATCGTTTTTTTTCTTTTATTTGAAAGAGATAAACTTTATTCGGATTGCATCGGACTATATCGGAGTATAGATTATTTTCGAATTACCGAAGTAAATTACGCCAGAAAATAAAATTTCAAAACAATCAACGATTTGTGACGTAGGTTTGTGACATATTGCGTAGATTGTAATATAAAGTTTTTTAAATCGAAGTTAAAAAAAAAAAAAAAAATATATAGAAATCTAAATAATACATTTCGAATTTCCCGCATGAGACAAATCTATCGTTCTAAAAACGACATCCTTACATTTCGGGTCCCTTAATCACGTATATATAATATTTTTTTATTATTTTTAAACAGTCTGTTCGTTTTCCTCTACGATTTTACTCTTTTGTTGTTGTGTGCCAGGCAGATGACACCGTAGACAGGTAGGTACGTCATCAATAAACTCCATAAGATATACCGTGATGACAACTTTCGTTTTTCGTCTATATTATAAGATAATCGTGATAGGTGATAGGTCAGGTCTGCGTTCACCATGAATAAATAGTGTATAATATATATCTATATATGATGTTGCTCATCCGCGGGACCTTTTCGACCTGCGACCGAAATGCAAATGTATAATATATAGGTACAACGTTAACAACTATAACATTAAGATGTAAATTATCGTCCGACGTGCCTTATCGAATAACAATAATATTATTGTTCTCAATAATAAGAACGTCTCGACTAATATGCGTATACGCAATTCCGTCACGCTAGCCCAGAACGGAATATTGTTTTTTTTCGCTCTACGCCGCTTGATATACAATATTAAAATAATATGTGACTAGAATTCGATTTGTTTGTACAGTTTTCCCTTTTCATATCGTATATTATAATACTATTATATACTTTATAGCCGACGTGATACTATTTGTGTACCATTGTGCGGAAGTATCGGTATCATAATATATTATGATATAACTGATGAAGCAAAACAGTCCTTAACGCGATATATTATCTTGCTATACACGCCGTGTTTTGAGTATGACTTCTACTATAATAATTTTTAAAATATAAGTCAATTTTATATTATGATATCATTGTGATTCTTGAAAAACGTTCATTACTGCTGCAGATTATAACGAGTATGATGGACTTAAATGTATTATTATAATGATTAAAACATTTTAATTGTGGTCCCCATAGTTTATATACCTGTGATTTAAACTAAAAGTCGTGGCAAATCAAATTTGTTTTCAAGTTTCAGAGTAGGTACCTACAAATTAAAAAATTGAAATTTGTCTAGGTTTGCGGATAACCAAAATTACTATGACGTACCCTTTTAATAGGTACTTAATTTAATATTAAATGTATATTTTAGTACTGCAGGTTCATATTGTAGGTACAATACGTATTATATTAGGTATTTCATTTAAGAGCTCGTAAAATACAATATAATTCATTATATTATATACATCATAATATGTAATAATGTGAAACTCAAATTTTAGTCATAGATATAACCATATTACCTACAGTCAGTATAGTCATTAGTCACGCAAAACATTGTATTAATAATTAAAAAAAGAGTTCGAAATAATTAAGATAATTATTATTAAAACCATACTTTAGAGCACTCAGAAATGTTGTGTCGCGTCAGTGACATTACATTTCAAGATTTACGTTTTTAAAAGTAAAACTGTCCAGAATTTCCGGAATTTTAAAATGCGTATTCAACGGAACGGTTAGATACTGTAGTTACCATAATTCTACATGACGTATGGTACCGCATGATATGGTCTAAATGTATAATTTTATTACAAATTTCGAATTGTTAATCTTCTACCGAAATTCGACTATTATATCAATAGTATAATGAAACATATATTATTATTACTTGCATCAAATAATATATCGTTATAAATTGTCGTTTTCCTGTGTTGGTTTAGTATTATATTATATTATTTTATAATCCGCGGTCAATGTATCGGTACGATTGTTAATATTGTTATTGTTTCGCGACAATAATACAATATAATATTATTGCATATAGACGTTTTTGCGGTGTCTACGGGGTATGAAATATATCACTGCAGTGTGTGTGTGTGTGTGTGCAGACTTCGGGTCGAGACTCGAGAGTGTAATATAGCGTGGCGCTTGTATAATAATATACGTAGAAGACGGTCCAGCTGCGTGTGCGAAAATCCCCTCGTCCGTGCGAACAGAATCGGCAACGGTCGCCGCCGCCGGTTATTAGCGAACTTTGGACGTAAGCCCGCCGCTTCGGCTGCTGCGGGAAGCTCAATTTGCTCGTCGGTTTTCCACCCCTGCCCCCACCCACATGTACGTCATATAGGTAGTGGGGGTAATATGGTTGCGGCGGTGGCGGCGTTTGTTTTTCCCCCTCGCCCGGGTTGTTATTCTCATTAATTCAATATTGAAAACTTTAAAAGCAATTTCGCTGTATAAGGTCGGCCGCCGACGTTTTCACGTTTAATCTTCTTTGCGTTGCGCCTTATTACTTGCGACGAGGTGGTGGGCTGGCGCGGTCCCCCTCTCTCGTTTCCCTCATCGCGCAGTCATCGCAGTTTTGTTTTTCGAAATATATCACGCGCGCGGTTTCAAGCCCCACCCGCATGCTCCCTCCCCCCAACACAGCCCGAGTCCAAACCGCTCTCTGGCCCCGAAAAAATAAAAACCATTACGTATTCCGATCACGGTATCCCAGGTAATTTTTTCCCTCCTCTTACACACACACACATACACTTCTTTTGCGTCGAAAGAGTTGGGAGCTTTAGAATTGAATTACGGGCCCACTGCTGCACTACCGGTACCTCCGCCACCGTATAAAAGAATGAGTAAAAATTCCATCTTTCGGCCGATTTCGTATTTCGCTCGGGACTCCGTGCGGGTTTGTCGTGGGCGTGATTTTTTTTTCGCTTGCAGAGCTTCTTCGCTATATATTTATATATATAATAATAATGTTATTTATATAATTTGTTGTTCGTCCTACATATAATATATATAGCGGCGGCGGCGCCCGCTCGTAACGCGCCGCGTCGCGCTGTTGTCGAGTTTTTATTATTTTTCCCGACATGCGCTTCTTCCGCGGGCCGAAAACTTTTATTATTTCCGTGAATCACATAACACGCAGTGATGTTCATTACTCGAATTGGCCGTATAATAATATAATAATTCCCGAGCACATTAGAGCCGGTCCCGAGGGAACGACACGCACCGCCAGCAGTCCTGTGACTCCCGAGGGACTCGCGTAATGTGCGGCGGCGGCGGCAGTGGTCGTGTCACTTATATTCTCGAACACGACGCTGCAGCGGAGCCCGTACAGCGTTTTATATATATATATATATAGATTTGTTTGTTTGACGGGCTACTTAGTATAAAAACGCCGTTATGGTATTTTAATGAAACTCTTTTTAGAATAACCGGCCGTTAAAACTGCAGCAGACGACCGGCGATAGCTGCTGTCCGTCAAGTCGCACGATGCAAATTCCGCCGAGATAACGCATACATGACATACCTACCCACATTACGACTACTACTTACAAAATGCGTCCGAGCATTTCGGGGTATATAATATATTTATTTAAGACGCGCGTTTGATGAAATATTTGTCTAACTTTTCGTTTGCGTGACGCGCGTTCCGATTTTCGATGGTACCTAAACCTATCTCGTATAGTATTAATATAAGTATACCGTAAGAGTGTCCGCTTCACAATATCGATCGACGATTAACAGTTTGAACACGAGTTTTACATTCTTTCGTTTCGGATTTGCGACGCTATATGGAAATCGAAAGTATAATAGTGACGACGACGACGACGACGATTGTTTCCAAATAGTTTAAAAACATAAATTGAGTTTCAGAAGTGTGGGACGAAAAGGTTCTTTTTTTGTGTCCCCTGAAAATTCCTTCTGTTTCAAAAATTTTCCCAGGCTAGATATATATTTTATGCGCGTAATTGGAATTCGAACAATTGCTGTGAAAATCTTTAGAATTGCCGCCGTATAACAGGATGCAGATTCCTTTTTTTTTATCTGTTTTTGACAATCTTCTCGGAATTAAATTTAATATATTATTTTCTGTGTTCAAAATGTTGCGCTGCATTCTGCGCAGTACATTATCTCTTCTTCGGATTTAAAATGTGCAGGAAACAAATACACATTTATATATATGCGGTGTGTATATAGTAGATAGTTACAGTTAATACTTATTTTCCTACGATTTTCTGTGAGTGGATCGAGTGTACTCTGAGATTTATGACTCGAGCAGGGAAACATATAATAATATATACATAACATTGTAACATAGTTTAAATATATTTCGGCGATAGATTATCAAAATATAATATATCAAGTCTCGAACATCTGTCGATTACTTTATACGTAATTGGCGTCGACGTGAGATATCAGCTGTTTATTATTAGGTCGTACAAGTATCTATAAATTATTAAATTCCTTTTACCTCTTGCATCGCAGTTAATAAACGCGACGGCGACGTCAATTGTCAAGTGTGCGACGACTTGAAAACTAAATATTATTACATATATTATAGTACGCGAGGCATATTAACGCATAATTTATTTTTCATCAATTGACGTCCTATAGTATAATATCATTGTTAAGAGGACCCTTTTGTTTGGAGCTTTTGTTGTAACCGTCTTACAAGTGCGTTACATCGCAAATTCACGCTAGGCAGATCGTGTTTTACTTCGTTAATTAAAAAATTATAGTGAATCGAATGAAAACAAATAAATGAAAAATGTAAATCGCGTAAATTAAAAATGTTCGTAACTCACTTAAAACTAAATCATCGTGAGGCACCCACATACGAACACAATCTGATAATGTTCTTATCATACAATTTCATATGAGGTCGATTCTAATTTTTAAACCAACAAAGCTGTAAACGTGATCTGCTCGCAGCGTAGATTTGGAATGTTACGCACTTGTAGGACGGCTGTGTCCCCTTAATTATCGGATATTTAGAACGGATATAATATAGTATACTTAGGTACCTCCTGTGATATCGATCCTCTGCGTGTATAATAAATCAATCTCTCGCGCGAATAAAACGTCATTCTGTCACTATAGGATTTGTATATTATATACTCGTTGATATCATCAGCGTAGTGTCTCGTCTGTATATACGACGAAAAAAAACCAAACAAGCAAACAAATAAATCAAAATTCAGGCGAACGTCTGCGAGTACATTTTTTTTTTTTTTTTTTGGTCGTTTGCAATATTTTCGGTGATTTATATCGCTTAATCGTAATGCATATATTATACACGCGTGCAGTGTGTATATATTTGCATTGCGGCGGTGTACGTGGGATGCAAGTTTTATATAATATAATATATTGTCGTAAACCATCGTTTGTGCCTCTGCAGCCGTGACTAAACGATTTCTTTTACGTACACCTCATTTTTTTTTTCTGCAAACGTTCTATTTGACTTACTCGAAGTCTCGAAGTACCTATATACAATATACGTGTATTGTGTATACATTGTTACCTATGTTATTATATGATACGCGTGTACATATATTATGTATCAGTGCGAATCTTGGATACGATATTTACACGAGACGATACAGCCTGCTGTTAGTAGTTGTACGCGGAGAATCTGCCTCTTGAAATCTAAAAAAAACCCATTTATTATAATAACGCTGTATTGTTAATCACTGACTTTCCACGCGCATACCTACAACTGCAGCAGCATAATAATATGTGTATATGTATATCGCCGAGAAAAAAAAATGAGACGATGATATTTTTTGAATAACATTTTCCATACTGTTTTTGCTCTTGTTTACCTTATTCTTAACGTCAGAGACATTATTGTCTCTATTTTACATTTTACGGTCGCTGCGACTATATTATACAGCCACCAACCTACTTATATAATACTTACCTACCTACCTACGCCGCGGGTAATAACGATTTAAAAAAATCTCGTCTATAGAGGCATATAAAAAATATTCTATTATCCCATAATGTTTGTTTTCGATTTATCACATTTATAATTGAAATTGAAAAACCTTCGAGTTTCTGCGGTGGAAAATTAATTTATTCCATCAGTTTTTGCTTAACACCAGTTCAAAATTCATAATTTTTCTTATAATCGTTTACATTTATATTATAGTAACAATGTAACATTTTCCAAACATTGATCGATAAGCGTCTACAGCGGCGGCGGTGCTGTGCGCGGTATGACTTCGAGTTAATTATTTTTTGCTTTATGCCTATAATTTACCACGTAATTAAAAAATAAACGATCTGGTGCTCGAAAGCTCATTGTGTATAGCGACTATACCTATATTAATGTTATTGGTACCTGCACATATATATAAAGCCGGTACCTCTATACTAATAATAAAAAAAAACGATTTTAATAATAAAAAGCAATTGTTAAATAATAAATATTATAATTTTTAAGAGCATTAAATTAAAAAAGCTTCGTTACACCTTTTGTTTTGTACGGGTTCGTTTAAACGTGCATGTAAATTATTGTCAACGATTGACCTCGTTAATAAAACGCGTGTTACGATTTGAGTTTACAATCACGCGCGCATACAACTAACCCGTATCAAACCAACGCCAAAGCCTGCTGTGTATACAGGGTGGGCCTCAGTGTTGCAGTTTTCACCACTGTGTGATAAGGCCGGAGAGTGATGAGACTCACTTCTTATAGGTTAAGCAATACAATACAAAATAGTGTGATTTATAATATATAACAAAATAATTATTCAATTATTAAAGAAATATAATACTAAACAAACAACCACTGAGTTGTTAAACGAGGAAGATGGTACTGTATAGTGGCCCACTCTATATAATTTATATTACACTATATTATTATTTACCTAAAATCATATTATATAACGGGCACGGAAGAGTATAGAATAAAATTCGTTTTGCGAGTGCAGTAAATACGGAGAGAGAAAATTGACACGCCATCGGGTGATCGTTATATTGATGGACGTCCATCCGCGCGTGATGTAAAGGCATTATTTCTCTTCAGTTATAAACCGAACTCGGAGGGATAAAAATTGGTGTGATCTGCAGCTGCCAAGTTACAAACGAGCGTGAGGCTCGGTGGCGCCGTTGCTTTTAATGAAAAGAAGTGTTTTTCGATATAAACTCTTGGGCTTTACTGCAGCCGCTAAGTATTAATGTTTACGTATATATATATATATATATATATATATATGTACACGTGCGGTGGTATATCTATATAAAAAACCACTCTTTTTGTATGTGTACACATCATCGGTATATAGATAGTTTTCCAAAACAATTCTCGTATACTGCAGTTTATGTTTATCACTTAATTGATTTCGACAAAGAATAACAAATTTAATATATTATTATATACAAAGGGAGTGCTGCGCAGTGACGCCACTCAAAGTATTTAAAAATCTACACGGCCAATTACTCTTCTGTTTGTCTTTATGTATATACTATATAACTATATATATATTATTCTATTACAAGTATTTTTAATGAGAAGAATATTTCTGTTGTCGTCGTGATTATGACGTTTTTAGATCTCTTCGAATCCAACGCTGTATCTTACACTATATATACCAAGCTATATATATGATGATAATATATACCTACTACGTTTTGCCTTTAGAATAAATAAACACGTTTACAAAAGCCCTTTCGCAAATCTTGACTTTTCAATGATGTAATTAAAAAAAATAAAACCCGACGTTTTATTTTACAAAAGAAAACAAGCCAATTCCGTATATTACAATACATATATATATATATATGTATTATATATTATATAGGTATACAACCATAATATAATACTGGTATTTTTGTCTTATTATTTTCCCCTCTTGCAGCTTTGCTCCTATATTTCCCTCGGAGGCAGTTTGCGCATCGGGAACCCGGCACATATTTTTCGCCCGGAAATGCCTCGGAGGAGACTATAAAGCTCAGCGGTTCGAAAACCCGATAGTAAAATAAAATAAAATAAAAAAAATAAAACGAATAAACGGGGAATTGAATTTTTACGGTGTGCCGAGCTGAATGAGCCTCGGCCGGGATTAGGACGATAAATAAGCCGAGCAAAACGTACTCGAAGAAATTTTGTCCCGTGCATATATATACGGAAACTTATATTATCTAGAAATTTATATTGTATTAGGTCCCCGTGAATAATACGATATTATAAAATACATTTTTTTATGGTTACGGAAAATATGCAAACATCATTACGATATTATTTATACCGACGTAACTGCAATACACGCGGACATTGTGAAATACAATATTACACTGCAAACACGAACGTATATATAATACGTATATACGCGTTATACATATATATGTATACATCATGCAACAACACTCACAATAATAAACAAACAAAATTGCGTATATACGAGGGTGAGTTTCAATAAACTAAAATAAATGGGAAATCGGAACGTAAACGCAAAACGTAGTATAATGGTTGAATAAATCAGTGATGTGGCAACAAATATATATAATACGTCGTGTGTGTATAATATAATATGTTCTCGCGGAGTAATTTAAAATAATTTCCCGTAACAAAAGTCGACTCGCGAGTACGAATTCCGATTTTTGATTGATACGCACCGTCGTACAACGTCACACATTGAAAATTTTAAATATAATTTTATAGGGTGTACTCCGCAGTTCCACGTAACATACGCGACGAACAACCGATGAAATTTTTATTCAAATGACAAAAGAAAAAAACAACTCCAAAAACAGAAGACCTTTGAAATATCGCGTACAACGTGTATTTCGTTCCTGCGTTTATCGATTTTTCAATAATTTATACAATACCCATATTATAAAAAATATAATGTTCCATAAATATAATAATAATATTGAGCTGTGATGTTGTTGGAGTGAAATCTCTCTTTGGATAAAAAATTGCGCTCTGAATCCATATATTATGTATTAAGGTAATATAACTGAAAATAATAAGATAAAGAACATCACGAGTGAAAATTAAGACGTCTATTAATGTTCCCGTGCCGTAAATAGGATTTTTGTAAGGAGTGCGTTAATTATAAATATTACACAATATACCCATACAAACTATAACTTTGATTTTAATTAGGTAACAAAAATGTTTATGCCTGACTACATCATACCAATACGATCAATAGATAATGATAACAATACATTATAAAATAAAATTAATATTACAAACAAAATTTAATGCGTGTAATAATTTGACACGACACGACTCTAAGGGGGTGTCATAACTTTCAAACAGCCCCTTCAGACATGCCACTGCAGTGAATGTATCAAATTAAATTCAAAATAAATTATTTTGATCTATTTAATTAAATTATAATCTTATTTCTAAACGGTCCCGTTTTTGTTTTCGTCATTACCGAGCAAAAACAATAAATTGATTATTTAACCTTTTTAATTTATAAAAACCTAACCAACGCCGTTATACACATACAGTCCGTACAATTTTATAAGCCCTATTATGGGAATAGACTATGGGTACATCAGTTATAGTGACACAACGACTGACCTAACCTTAATTACATACATATATATTATACAGTCGCTGCTAGTTTTAATCTGGCGATATATATCTGAACTCTCCGGAGTGCTTGACAAATGTTACGGGATTAGCAGCTTTGTGCTTTCTAACGCGGCGGGCGTACTTCCGGGATCGACCCCCCCTCCCCTCACAGCCCCCCGCCGCTAACCGTTCATCTCTTTTCGGTCCGGAAGACGTATGACCTCCAGACGGCCCGGAGCCTTTACCGGATCGCGCGCCATAACTCACCCCGCAGCGCTCTCGTTAGTCGGCGGCTACAACGGAGACGGTGGTGGCGGTGGTCAGAATAGTATTCGCTGGGTCGGTGGTGCAAACTTTTGACCGTTGCCAATTCGTTTAAACGCGCGCACAGTAGCCGGCCCCGCCGTAGGGCTACAGCACACGTAATGTACGTACGTATAATATTATATTTATATATAGTGTGCTATGTACACACACACACAGAGCACCCTTTCTACCGCTTTGATTTACCGGCTTTTATCGCGTGCCCGTAAAACTGTGCGTATATACATGATATATATATATATATATACACATGTATACGCGCAGGGTTATACTTAAATGCTGTGCGAAATAATATCGGTTCGTCGAAAACGATCGTACATATATATATATATATATATGCCCCTGCACTGCACCGGGGGGCAGTTTGTTGCAGTATAAACTTTGGCGTGTCGGGCTGGGGGTACATATTATTACAACGTTATGTTATTAGATATATGCTAAACGCGCGTACACTTAATGCATACAACTGTCAGACCTGCGTGGTCGTATCATATAGTGTACACACGCATTATACACATGCACAGTATAATATGTAAGCGAGTGTGTGTGTGTGTGTGTGTGCGGATGTGATTGATCTCGATAACGGCGGGCTGGTCGTCGTTTCCGATAAAACACTCGCTCTTGTAGTGCAGCAACAGTAAATATTATTATATAATATAATATTGTTTGTGCGCGCTTGCTCCTCTCCCCTAATGGCGTCCGGAGCTAATGAAAAAAAAAAAAAAACACCAAACGAAACGGACAAAAAAAAAAAAGGAAATATATACTAAGACGTTGCGCTATACCCGTCGTTCAGACGACAGCCCAGAGCCGGTTGACGGATATTCTTCCAATCCCGCTAATGGATAGCCGTCGGTCGTGTACAAACACTCTCACACACACACACACACACACACACACACACACACAACCCTCGTCGTCGCCGAAGTCGCTGTCGGCGTTATATATGAATGACGCGTTTCTATTTTATTTTTTTTAAATAGATATACCGCAGCAGATATGGCGTTATCTATTTATACGCGTTATTATACTACGTATAATATAGTTTATGGGGATGAAATGTTTGCTTGTGGTCGTCGTCGTCGTTCCGAGGGGGTTCGCCGCCGCAGCAGCATCGTCACACAATAACAGTTAATGTTAATTATAATGTTTTATTCGTTTTGACTATTATGACGTTGCGGGGTCATTCACGGGGAAAAATATTTCCCGAGTGCTAAGTGTAAAATATTGTTTAGTGGAGATGAAAAAACTTATTTAAAAAACGAAATTCCCAGTAATGAAAAAGTATACTCTGCACCGAGTGTTATTCGAGGAAAGAAAAATTGTAAATTTAAAAATGTTCCAACGTAATAATAATGGTGTATGTATTATATTGTTCAAAGAGATACGCGTCTTAACGTTTTATAAAAACAAATATTGGCACTTCAGAGGTTTTTATGCTTTCAAGTTTTTGTCATGAGAGACAATAGTCACATGTGAGATTTTTAAAACAGAAATGATATCATCACCAGGAAAATGTCCTATAATATTATGATGTACACAGTCGCTGCAGTTCCCACACAACACATTACAGTTCATGTATAGTCTACACGCTGGTCACATTACTATTCCGATGTAAATACCAGTCATGATATACTTGGGATTCACGTAGGAGTTATATATTTTAACAAAATATGTATTTCATGGATCACAAATTAATGATGGCCCATACAGGAGGTTTTTTAAATCTGTATTATTTTTGAATGAACACCCTGGATAAAAAATCAGCGATTTTTCAATTGTCTGAGATTTTTCCCCGCTTACTACGGCGACGATTGCGATGTGTGTTATATCCGAGGAGTGTTGATATAATAGTGATGACTGCTGGGATGCCATAGGTACGTGGTAATGTGGTTGTGGTATACGCATAGAGTCAAAGGTCAACCAGCAATAATTATTCTTATACCACACCACCGCGGAACGCGCTAAAAGCATCATATAAAATACATTATTTATACTTACCATAACCGCTGCCCGCTGCAGGAACATTTTAGTTTAGATACCAATTCTGTAATTATTCTATATTAGTATATAAACCTACCTACAATATGATATATTTTTATACATTTTGAACGTATGATAACGTTGTACGTTGCCATTTAATTTTTTTGACAACCAAAAATAATATTATATTGACTAAATAGTTTTCTCATTTATTAACTTATAGTTTACCTATAATTGTTATTATAAATCGTTTTGAAAGTGATATTATCTTATTTCCCGTCGCTTATACCTAGTTATAATAATATTATGTTGAAATCGAATTGCTAATTAATTTTCTATGTACTTGTTCAAAAATACAAATTAATACCAATTAATATATAGGTAATTGAAGGATTGACATTTATATAATATTATATTATTATGTGTTTACGTGTTGTTATGAAATAATTTTCAAAACATGTTCGCCATTCTTTAATAATAATATATAATGTGTCACGCCTATGTATATGCAGTATAAAGCCTCCGAAATCTTTGCCGATCGATAATCGCGCGTGATTAACGGCCTCTTTAGTACAATTATTACGTGTTTAAATTACTGCGACCCACGCACTCAATGTTACAATGTCGCTGCGACAAAGTTTTTGTAGACTTATTATTTATATTTCTTTATAAAATCGTATACAATGACTTTGTTCTGTAATAATGTTATGTACCTTTGTGTTATATTATATACTGCAGCAGTCACCGCGAGTCGACGGGCATACATTGTTCGGTCAAAAATGTAAAACATAAAGCGCATAATATTATTATATTATGTTGTTTTAATATTAATTTTTATAATATTACGTAATATAGCTGTAATATTCATATTTCAGTTTATTATATTATTATTTATCATAATATATAGTGCTTATGAATATCGACCGACGAAAAACGTTGTCTATTTCCAAGTACTCATACCTATCTACATACATACTCATATTATGCTTCGAGAGTCAATATTATTATAATCCTAAATATTAATCGAATAAATACGCGAGGTACAGACTATATAGTTATTATACTATATTATACATTATGCATAGTTCAATAAAGCAATAACACGAGTTCACGTATGTATATCGGGATGGAAAAAAAGGTCGTTAAAATCATTTGATTACGTCGGAATAACATAATAATAATAATAATAATAATAATATAACCCCCGATGAATACAAGTTTCGAGTGTTGGTACACGATGTTTTAATGAATGCATAAATTTATTGGAATATAAACGTGTATTAATGGACGTTCGTGCAATAATAATTAATGCGTAGGTAAGCGATTTTTTTTTCCTCCGACCGTTAAACGTCGAATAAAATAATAATATTATAACAAGCGCGGTGCCTACTTACGAAACGCTCACCGTCGATAAATAATAATAGTAATAATTACTCTATAATTGAATGGAGGTTAATATGCTAGCGGGAGTGTATAATTACGCGTATTGCGCCGTTTCGTATAATAATATACAATAATTATTAATAATTAATACGGCCGACAAAAAAACGACGTCGGCGGCTGAAATACTCATCGCCTCCGTGACTTATCGAACTCGATCCGGGGGGGCAAGCCGGCGCAGTTTGCGTGTTTCTACATCGTAGGTGTACATAAAATATAATATAATAAATGATAATATTATAATCGTATAATAAGGCGCCCGGTACCGATGCCATTTTGTCCTCGAAAATACACTCTGCGGCAATAACGATACCGCCCTATTGTAGAATCAACAAAATTTCCTAATTTTTTTTTTTAGTTGCTAGATTGGAATATTCTAAAGCCCGCATCAATCTCTGTTTTTCATTATTTTATTCTCAAAATTAATAATATGTCTAAAAAAATACAAGGCGAAAAGCATTTTTTACAATTTTTCTAATACAATTATTTGAAATCAAATACAAAATCAGTGATCGATGCGGGCTGTAAGAAGTCTTCTTCTTTCAGATAAAAAATCAAGTCATCAAAATCCGACAATTGTACAAAGCCTGAGAGTTGTCTCAGAGTCCCTTGAAGTCATTTTTTTCTCGATATAATACACCCTATCAAACCCTCTAAATAGGTATCGGGTAGTAGATTAGTGGAAAAGTATTATAATCGAGGTTGCGACTAAAATATAAAATTTAATTTTCAAATTTTGTAGAATTGCGGAAAATTTGAAAAACTGGCACCGGGACCCGTATGGTAATGATTCCGGAGGAGAACGATACCGTGTAGTATTATACTGCAAAGTACTCGTGGTGGAACGTATAATATATTGTATTATTAAATCATTATTGTTATTATTATTACTGTTATAATAATATATACGAACATTTCCCGGCCCGGGTTTTGGCGACCCAGGTGTGCTCGCAGCGGCTGGTGCGCGAGAGAGAGACTGCGCTGCTGCAGGAAATCGTCTGAATGTATAACTTTACTATGATTCTAACCGGTATAATTATAATGATAATATGTATATAATATATTATATTGTACAGGGTGTGATTCGACTAGTGGCTCACCCCTTCGACCTCGAGTCTAGCTAGTATACGCGTCGAATGTTCTGATTATATGAATTTTTATTTTTAAGTATACCTACTTAAAGACCACGTTCTAAATTGAGAACGACCCGTCTTATGTAGGCGCTATAATGTAATTGATAGTCAGAAGATTTCTTTTATATTTTAAGTTTGATGCATCGCTAAATGGAAATCCAATCGAGTGTCTATTTACATATTATGTTTCTGAATCGTTAATGAAACATTATGTACGTACTAAAGATAGTGGACCGATAAAGTTCACAATGGTTTTAAGTAAAACATAAAATATAATATGCAATACTTAGTCTAGTATACTTATTATAATATTATAATCGTCATTTTTTACAAATCATACATTTTTATCAATCTAATTATTATTGCTATAATAATTTTCAAATCATCATGGTTATTCACACAATTCTTCTCAGTTGGTAGGTACTTAAAGTTTACCAATTCAGAAACCATTCTTTTTGATTTTGGTTTATATTAGATATATATACTTCGATAAGAAAAGCTCATAAAAAAAAAAAAGAATTTACCAAAGTATTTAAAAAAAATGGTTCGTGCTCGTGGTTATCACCCTGTATATAATACCCGTGGAGAGGAAGAACGTGGACGAGGATAATATATATTTATATATACGTATGTACCGTATGCTGCGAGCCTGCGAATAATTAGTCGACGGCGGCGTTGGAGACTGAGAGAGAGAGAGAGCGAGCGAGCAGGGCTCAAACGGCGTTTGTGTAATTTTTGTCGAATATCTTCACGTTAGGTTTGGCGGGCGGTAGTCGCGTTTTCCGCACAAAATAATAACGCGTACAAAAGGGAGGGGAAAGGGCGGGTCGACGGAATAATCGCCGGCGGTGAAAAGGGATAGCGCGACGAGGCGCATGTGCGTGTGGGCGACGCGTAGTTTAATTGTTTGATCCTCTATATATCGCAGTGTAGGTATACGTTATAGCGTATATATATACAATGTATGTTTCGCCTTATACCTGTGTGTTAAATCTATTATTATTATTATTATTATTATTATTATTATTATTATTGCGATCGCAACAAAGCGCGCCTAATTGCGTTATACAGAAAACAGGACGACGCGCGCCGGCGAAAAAAAAAAACGAATTAATAAAATGAACAATTTCACTGGCAATATTTTGCGCTCGCTCCGGCTGCGGACTCTTTTATATTGTGTGCGAGCATAATAACGACGCGGATATTTCGATATTTTTTAATAAACGTCGCGTACTGCTGCTGCACTCGCTGCAGGACGGAAACAGGGACTGCTGGCGTATATACCTACGCTGCTGGCGGGCCCTATTTAGGGGAAGGTAAATCATGTATACAATTTCTATATACTTTACGTCTTGTACGTAGTAGTGCAGCTACACTACGCCACGGCAGGGCGAAGGGATGTACAGTAGAAACTCGATTAACAGAAATACAATAATACAAAACAATTTTCCAATAAACGTATATACATATATATGTATGTATCTTACAACGTAATTTTCAGACAAAAATAATAAATTTAATACATAATAATAAATAATAAATACCAATAATATATAATATGTAATAACATAATGAATACTATTTAAAAAAATATTAAACAAAATAATCCGTCATCTTCTTCTGTTTTTTTTTGAGTCACGAGCTTTTTGAGCGGCCATGTTTCGTATTTTACGAAGAAGTAAGACCTGCGTTACATTTGCCTCCTCTTGTACCTCAAACCAATCAATGCATTTTGATAACTTTTTTTTTGTCGGTGACCGATGACGGATAACAGAAACTGACGGTAAATCGAGTTTCTACTGTAATAATATACACTCCCCAGTCCGCTTCATCTAATATTTTATTATAAGGCTGAAATGTGATATATATATATATAATATGTATAATGTATAATATATATACTTACGTTACACTCAGACAGTATTAAGTAATTCACATGATGACCTTTTTAATTAAGACCAATCTTATCAATAGTTTATAATCTGTAATTTGTTTAAGTAAATACTGTACCTTAAGAAATTGTTAACCTTAAAACTCCTTGTATGCCACAGATGCCGAGACTTATTATCTAAATAAAAAAAATATTAAGTAATCTTTAGTATAACTATATAATTAAAAAGCAATGTGTGCGTGTGTGTGCTGCTTAAGCGATCCACAGCCAAGTCTAACGCACTCCTGTTTCCGAAATTTGGTACATAGGTCCTAATCCTTTACCCGAGGATGTGCACCTCGAAGCTAATTTTTTTAATTTTGCGTTTTAAAGAGAAGTTTACTCATTATGGGTTTGTTAGCTCACGAAAATATTTTTTTGTTTGTATAGAGGCTATTGGTTACAGAAAATAAAATAGTTATACAATTATAATAATTGAACATATTATTAGACCTGTATTTTATATTTTGTCAAAATTGAATCATAACTGTGTTAACAATCTGTACAGTTTACATAATATCCAGTAGGGTCATATAATTTTTTTCGGAGAACACTGTAGCAGGATCATCTAATTTGCTAGTACCTATGTATATTATTATTACTATTATTATTATTACATATGGGTGATTAAGTGAATTTCCATAAACTATGGCTGGCTAAAACGCTGAACATGTTTTAGAGGTAATGTCATTAGACTATACTAGGCCAGATGTTCTCAAACGTTTTTTCGCATAAGCACCGGATATTATGTGTATTGCGGAACAGTCACGTGTTATCGCTGACAACTAAAAACTAAACTCTACAGTATGCCGATAAATTGGTAAAATAGAATAATATGATTATTTCCGATGCTTATATTGCGTGTTTTAATTTATTTCCAAAAGGTACTGCCACGTTCATTTTGAGAAACTCTGGACTAGACCAATTCTTAAGGCAGAATCTATAAATTCATGTAATATGTTTAACACACAGGATGGGATGGCTGGCGAAAATGCATTATAACATAACAATATATGTGGCGTGTTAGGTATATATTTTGTTTCAGTCGTTTTTTTTTATTGGGGGGGGGGTGGGGCGCGGACAAACGTGGTTCGCTATTGAGGCCTGGTCGCCACTGACCAAAACGCCACCGTGGACATATAATGATATAATATCATTATTATTGCATTAAGCTTTTATACCTTTATCATATTATAATATACTATTACGGCGTATACTATTATAATAGGAGATCAATAAATTACAACCTCTCCCCAAGGCGCATTATTTACACGCGGTATTGTATCCACGATATACAAAATGCAATAGCGACGCGGGTACCACTCGCATATAATTTATATATATTAAGTAATAATTTATAACGCTTGATTGCACCTATACCTACCTATGTCTGTGTACAGTCTTCTACATAACATACCGCGCGTATTATTGCAGTACATTATAATAATATTAAACGCGCCGTGTTTTCGTTTGCGTCTTCGATAACGAAAACAAATAATTAATTGCAATTTTAACGTCGAGTCTTACGACTGTACACAATAATAATAATAATATAGTCTCTCGGCGATTAACAGCTCCACCGTCATTTGTTAGTGTCACGAATGTTCATTAGCGCGCATATAATAATAGTAATAATAGTATATGTATTCAGGATAACGTGAGTCCCCCGGATTCCCAAATGTGTGTGTTATTTCATTATCAGCAAACTAACGGTTTACGGTTTACACGATGTCGAGAAAATATGCATGCATAATGCATAAGCGAACATTTTTGGTTTGGTATTTTATTTTTTTCTAAACGGTTTATATCATAATATTAAACGCGTATATCATATATAGGTACCTGCTGTACCCTATACCTGTGTATACAGGTATACACAGTCGGTACACAGTTGTTGAATGATGGGATTACTTAAAAATACATGCACGATTTTATAGTGTCCCGCGGGTGTTTAGGTTGCACGGAAAAAATAAAAATACGACTTTTACAAACTCCATTAATAATTCAAGAACAATTGGAATAATTACGAGGGAAAAAAAGACTCATTAAAATTTGAAATCCGACCCAACTTAACACGCGTACAGAATGGAACTTTAACGACACGCGTACTTATAATGAAATCAGAACTTCAGAACTTCTGCAGGTTCAAAGAATTTCTCTGAAATCCAAAAACAGTAATATATAGCGTGGTGTATGATGAATATGAGTGACTGCGCAGCGTACACTTGATACTCGTTTAGACGTTTTAATGGGACGTAAATATAATTTTTACTTAGATTGAATTCTAGAAATGTTTTTTTCGCATAAATATTGAACGAAATATTTGATATGATTTTTTTTTTTTTTAATTTTCGTTGCTATGCCTACCAAGTAGAATTTGATTCCATTTTTTGTTTTTATAAAATATGCATTCATAACTCTTTTGAGTTTCGAGCTTAATATTTTTTTTTTTTTTAAGTAGGTTGTTTTAACACTGAAGCACAGAACATATTTTGGATTTTTCGACATAATTTTTTTGGGACTAATTAAAAAGCTATAAGTAGTAAAATGTCATCAGGTTTTAATTAAAAATTCAATTATCATGCTAAATTTAGTTGTTTATGACTTTTGTTCTGAGCTTGCCAAAGAAAAGTAGGCGTATAAATAGTTATTTGAAAGAGCACATATACATTCGTTGTACCGTTCACGGTAATGAACGCGATGACAGACATTTATACGGTAAAAAAACGACTAAGATGCATTCTTTAAACGCACTGCAGATAGATAGGGGAATCTTAGTTAAATATATTAGGTTATATACTTATACGTGTAGTATGTACTATGTAATGATATACATATAACCTACCTATAGTATAAACTAAAAAATATTGAAAATGAAAAATGATGTGTTCTCATACCTATATGACTTATATCTATTTACTATATAATTATTGTTTGTTTTTGTGTTTCAGGTAAGACGATGCAACTGGGTTTATTAAAATATAATTTCATTCGACGCAATAATGAGTGAGTTATGTACGTTTTTATTTTTTAATAACGCGAACTTCGAACAGCTGGTTTCGCACATTATATTTATATGCCATACGATAAATGTGTTAACGGACAGTACTGTAATTTTATTTTGATAGGGGCGTGGTAGTGGAGTAGTCTTTTCGAAAAGTATATTTTATAGTGTATTTCACATCGCTTCTATAATATTTTCTTGAATGACATTCAGCTGACGATTCGCCACGATATTATATAGTAATGTGTTGTGTTTCCTGCCGCAGTAAGATCGTAAATATTTTTAGTACTTTCATTCGCTTTATTTCACGCCTTTGACTTCCCGTTAGCAAATTCGATATATTGTGTGTAGGTAGGTACCTATACGCTGCTTGTGGACAGGCTGCTATGCGTATATTGGTTAAAGATACCGCGCTAAGTATATAATATATTGTTTCATTAGCGTGTTTTTATGTATTTAAAAATCCCAAAAGTAAAACAATGGCACTTTTAACGGCCATTTATTCCAGTTCGTTTGGCAACGGGCCCGATGCCAAGTCGAGGGTTTACGCTGCTCCTCCTCTGTGCCGGTGTACAACAAATGAGTACAAGAGTGGCCGATCGTGTATATATATATACGTATTATGGTAGTTGTATGAGGAAATGGTGGAGGAAAAAGAAAGATATTTGCGCCAGATTTATATACGTTGTATAATCGCCGCCGAGGTTTTTAGTGTTCTCCGGAATCACAAAGGGTCGTTTGAATAATATTATTGCGGCCCCGTTTCCTAAATGAAAATTAGATCGTTTCCGAAGGCGTCCAGTTCCCCTTTGATCACTCTCTCCTCACTCCCTATTACTTTTTTTCCCTTTCTTCCTCCAACTCTCTCTCCCTCTCGCTCACACGCACACACTCCCATTGTGTAATAGTTCAGAGCACGCTGCCTTTTTATACATTATTATTATCATTATTATTATTTTTATTATTATTATTGTTGTAGTCGTCCCCGCCGATACGCGTTTCTAATATCCATTCTAAATACTGTCTCTTTGCGTATAAATTTATAGTCGTCCGTTGTCTCTCTCCGGGGAATAAACAGTCGAGAGCGCCCCGCGGGACCATTACCGAACACGGCGCAAAACAAACGGAAGAGAGACTTAAACTGTCGCCGTGTGACATTTAAGAATATATAGAACGTCGCTCTGTAAAGCCCGTTATCGGGCAGATGATATTATATATATTATATACTACGTCGCGGGTTTCGTTTTTTTTTTTTTTAACGGCCTCACGTTTTTTTCGTCTACTCGTTCATAAAAATATGTGATACATCATTTCTATTCTTGTTAACTATAATAACTTGTAACGAAGAGACAAGGCGCGAATAGTTCAGACCATAAAGTGGAAAAAAAACCAAACTAATAGAATACTGAAGTTTTATAGAACACTTATAATTTTAGTATAAAAAAAAAAAAATTGAGTAATTTCGCAATACATATACATAGGTGATTTTTGGAATATTACATTATATAGCTTCTGCGCACTTAAACAATAATACACGTATAAATCGCTTATTGATTCAGTATAATATTTACAAACGAAAACTTTAATGCCGCGAAATAATAATATTATAACGTGCAAAACGTGCGCATACATAGTTCAATATTGGTTTAATGTGTATACTGTATTGTACTAACCTAACCTATATACACGCGTGTTTACTCTTTTAATAATTTTTTTCCATAAAACAATACGGACCAATATGATGGTATGTTATAATCGACCGAGGTATATTAAAACGCGGTATTTCAATAATTGAAACTCGATTAAATATCGCATATTGTATACCTCCATATATATATATATATATATATATACAAACCATCGCGTATTATATTATATAATTATATTATTATTGTTGTTTTGTTTGTTTGTCAAACGCGTGTAAATATTTATCGTTGTGCAGTTGCCACACGCTCCGTTAATATTTTGAAACTTAATTAATTTCGCAATTACGCGCGTTATGGTATAATAATATAATATTTGATGTTATCATAATAATATATACTCTCGAATAAAGCGATATTTTGCCGTGTATGACGTATATACCCGTGTACGTATATTATATGGTTTTTGCGACCGTGCGGCGCGCCGAGAAACGGAGAAACGATGTGTTCCAATTTACATATTTAATGGTAATTCGATACAATATCGTATACACACGCTGAAACAAGCACCCGCCGTATTATACTTATACGAGAGTATACAATATGATATATATACGTATAATATTGTTATTGCACGTTTGGTATGGGGTATCTACGCCCTTACATAACGTCGGCCGAGTGAGAGTGAGAGGGGTTGCGACTCGATTTCATTAATTGACATGTTGAAACGACAATAATATATCTATACACGCGTATATACCTAGGTACATTCGTGCGGCCCGGTCATTTCGATCACAATTATTATTGTATATTATATATTATCTTAACACACTTTTGGTCAACTATATATATTATATTATATTGTATACCACCGCTTTATTATTGTATACGCTAAGAAACCCTGTTTTTCAAATTTTCCGCAATTCAATAAAATTTTAAAACTTAATTTTATATTTTAGTTGCCACCTAAATTATAATACACTTCCACTAATCTACTATAGATACACATTTGGGGGGGGGGGGGTTGATAGGGTGTATTATATCGAAAAAAATTACTTCACGGGAATAACTCTCAGGCTGTGTAGAATTGACAGATTTTGATGACTATTTTTAGATTCTGAGTGAAACGATGAATGTATTTTTATCTGAAAGATGAAAACTCCTTACAGCCCGCATCGATCTCTGATTTTGTATTTTATTTCAAAAAACTGTATTAAAAAGTTTGTAAAAAATGCTTTTTATCTTGTAATTTTTTTAAGCATGTTATAAAGTTTGAAAATAAAATATTGAAAAACAGAAATCGATGTGGGCTGTAGAATATTTCCTTCTAGCAATCAAAAAAAAAATTATGAAATTTGGTTGATTCAACAAGGCAGTATCGTTATTCCCGCAGAGTGTATTTTTGATCGGCACCGGTGCCTTAATATAATATATACGTAGCGATTTCTTTTTCGTTACCGCACAGGTCAGTAATTTTTTCAGGAATCCGTATCATTTTCTTGGTTTTTTTTAACTCGGTGATTTCGTTCAAGATCGTTTACTATTTATTCGTTTAAAAGCTTATCGGCATTTGGTATGATGACCGGGAGCGTAGGTAGGTTTATCATTGTGACCCTCAAACTTTGGCCGCCGGTAGTCTACGGAGTACGGACTCAAATATGTATCTATAGAATATTATAGTTTCCAATACATAATATTATGTATATCAACTATCTTAACTTAATTGTCCTGCTTCAAAGTAATAAACCGAAAATAATATGTTGGGTAACTTGGGTACGAGAGGTTGCTACTCGACAATACATTATATAAAACGACAATATATACGCGCATACCTATAGGTACACAATTTGTGCAGCGCGGGTCGCTTCTAACATCTTTACATACTTTTGGTACCTAAACTATATTACCGTCGCTTTATTATTGTGTATAATATAAACTATAAAGTGTTTACCCTCGGAGCAATTTCTTTTTTGTAGCCACACGGAGTACGGGACAATAATTTTTAGGTTTTTTTTTATTTCGGCGATATCGTTCACGGTCGTTTAAATATTTATTCGTTTTACAGCTTAGGTATGAGCGGGACCGTATATTATCATCGTGGCCCTCAAACTTTAGACCCCGCATATTCCGATCGTCTACGAACTATTAATTTCGTATAAACTATTATAGTTATCGTTCTAAACACTTCGTTATCAACTGCACTTTCAACATAAACGTCTTGCTTCAAAAACAATAGAAACCGAAAATATTTATCGTTTAAACAATTAATTGATCGCGATAAAAAAAAAAAGGTAAAGAATCTGATTAAAATTCCTACATAGACTTTTTGATAAAATCATAGTGCAGCGTTGTTTCAGCGAGCGTTAACTGCAACAAATTTCCCCGTCGCGTACATGACATATTGACACACATAATAATATTATATATAACGTATTATAAATTATAGAGTTGTACGAATAAAAAATAAAAAATCGTATGAATATAATATAACACGCATTATATTAGGTAGTAGGTACCATATAATATAATATATTGTACGACGTCGGTCGGCTTATAAATGCGTGCGGCCGCAGCGCGAGAAAACAATCGGTCGACGAATTTATTTATCACGCGGGATGGATATAGTGTAATGTTCGTTTTAATAGTCGGGTTTTTGATTAGGACCTAAAGCGGCGGCCGCGGTTGTGGACTACACGCATTAATCCCAAGAGCTCATCTCGGTGGGTGGGTTATACTGTATATACTATGGTTCGGGTCCCATTGTTCGGAATCGTCATCCCACACGGGTTAAAGAGATATTATATACACACACACACACAGTCATAATTATACACCCGGAGCGTGCGTATAGGTATATGTACAGTTTTTAGAACATATCCTTTTATATTATTATTATTATCATTATCATTATATCGTTGTGCGAGTACAGATATTATTTTTATATTATATATTGTTGTCGTCGTCGTTGCGTCGTGTCTGGTGTGCTCTTCACGCACGCGAGACTAAATCAAAAAAGGCACCACACCTTTACTATACATGATAATATATACGTACTTATATAAACAACCCTTCGCTCTCAGGTCTGAAAACCCCATCAAATGTTACAATATTGTGTACAAGATGTAAAGCAGAAACATCTGACTAATTTAATTATCTAATTGCATGCAGCTATATGCCCATCTCTGTACATAATAGACCAATGACACACTATATATGTGTGTTTTAATCAATATCTCTGATTTTTTTCCTCATAATAATCGTAACAATGTAATCACATGAAAAATATTCATCAGAACGATATAGTAGTTATACCTATTTATATTCCTGCAGGTGGTCGGTTGTAAACTACATATTAATCTAGTTCAATTCTTTCTGTACCTATTTAAATACATGACGTGTTGAGAAGATAAATTAACAATAATAACGATAATAATTATAGTGTCGAAAAACGTCGTCTTCAGAACAAACAATAAACACGCGATTGTATATAGGTAATATATATTTATAAAGCTATGGCATATTATTATTGTAATATATTACCTACATCAGTAGGTAGGTAGGTACGAATGTAATATTATGTGTATATGACGTGTACACGCGTAACTCGCGGTGTGTTTGATTTGTAACCGCTTTTTTTTCACTCCCCTCGTTGGTTTTTTTTTTATTCATCGATAGTGGCAGACGTCGTTCGTATATTATTACACGTCAATCGGTTCTCGCCCGTAGTCGATAACAGAACACACTATATTATTGTTATATGTATATAGGTACAGATTTATTTACATATAATAATAAATGCGATACATCACGCGTACGTGAATGGGATCGGGGTGATCTGTACGGAGATTCCAATTTTTTTGTTGTGCTTCATTTGTCTCCTCCGATGTAATGCAACAACAACGCCATATATTATATTATTATATCGTGCGTACGACCAGACGCATTACCGCGTGTATGTTTTATATACCTAGTACGACGATGCGTTATTCATATACCATAATATATATATATATATATACGTATCGGGAGGGAGAGCCCTCCGGGTTAAAAGTGATTTTTTCGTTCGATTGTGTATAGGTAGGTACACAATATCACTGTCTGAACCAGTCTACGATATCATACCTACGCCGTATAAACGTGACCCCGACAGATCGTGTCAAACTGCAGTCGTACCTATGCATATTATTCTTACGACGCATTCCCATTACGCGTCTGTCAATGACGTTTTACCTGGTATAAGTGATAGTAATATTAATATTTTCGTTGGTTCTTCTACAGGCGTAATATAATAATAATAATATCGTCGTAAAGCTCGTCGTGACGCCTGCCACGGGTCGCGTGAGAAGTCGAATCGAAAAACAATCGCATTCGATTTTCATTCGATGTAGAGGCACCCATATTATAATAATATTATAGCTGCTCCGCTGCAGTGTGAGTGTGTCTCGTCCACCGAGCGGCGGGTGCGGTGATGGTCGTACTGTAGTGCCCACGCGATTCTATATTCGAATTATTCCATAAACTTATTCAAATACGAATCGGTAATATAGTTATATAATTTATTATTACCGTTGTCATTATTATACGAGTACATCTGATATTTAATAATCGAATTAATTTTCTGGCCATGTAGGTATTATAGGAGAAAATATTGTATTATGTACATATCTGAAATCGTATTATTACAACTACAATATGTTTGCTTATTGATGTGTTCATCCGCATTCTGCACCGTATACGGATATCTTTTTAAATTGCCTACGTCTAGTCGTAAATATTGTTTGCAATATAAACACGATCCCGTGTCATATATTGTTAATCCATAATGAAATAATAATAATAATAATAATTACAATATAACATTTTTACCTCGTAAACATTTCATGCCTCGGAACAATAATTTACCATTTTTAATTTTACCTCGACCTTACTTTAAACGGAGCATAAAAATAAAGTGAAATAATAATATATTTTACTACAACGTTATGATAAAAAGAAAAAAGGCTTTACGGTTGTTATTATGTAATTAATTTTAATAAAAAATTAAATTAGGTACCTACCAAACTAAATATGATTTATAATCCTTCTTTTTTCTACGGTGGACATTTTTATTTATAAGCTTATTAAAAATTTGACGATGACATAAAATATATTTTTTCAAAAAACAATAACTATTTCATAATATAATTACATTCGACTTGAATGTCAATATATTATTGGCTTCTCGTTTAATCGCCAGTCCATTGTTATTGCATAATTGCGCGCAGTAACTAATAACATCTTAACTATATACTTTTGTTTCCACCACCGTCACGACATAATACTTCGCATTTTCGCGCTACGTTTTCTATGTTGGTATGAACAATGGCCAACAATCAACGCACCTGCAACCTATTGGCGATTGAAAGCTTATCAATTTGACAGGACGGCGGGGGTGGATCTGTAACGGGGAACATGTAAAATAACATGTAAACGATACACAGCGTATTCGTTACGCATCTTATCACTTTCAATCGCCTATTACAATATCGTACGCGAGAATTTCTCATCAGAAATACGCATTTTGTGTAAAACATAATATTATAAACATAATATTTTTATACGCGTCTGCAGGTTATCGTCGTCGTCGTCGTCGTCGTCGTCGTCTGCACGTCGAGCCTGCGCAGTGGGTCGTTCCCGGTGGCTTTTAATAATATTGTGCGCATCATTTTTTTCGTGAGGTTTTCGAGTAGGTCCCGTGGGATATTATTATTATTATTTCATTATTACCCGCTGTCGCGTGTCCCCCATAATATCATCCGAGTCGCGCTGATTATGCGGCCTCCCACGTGCCTTGCCTTGCCGTCCGGTCCGTCCGTCCGTACGCCGAATATATGCGCACGTGGAATTACCGGGTAAATTTGATTTAAATTAACTGCGGAAACAAATGAATATTTAAAACGACGTAGGTATGCAAATAAACGACGACAGCCCCGCGCCGCATATATTATTTTATACGCGAGCGTTCAAAGTAGTTATATACACTCACACCATGTCATTGCGAGTAGTTGTATATGATAATAATATGTATATTATGATGTTATAATTTAACACACACACACACACACATATATACATATTATATTCCTTTCGTTTTAATTATCCAAATACGGTTCTCGAATGGGCTCCGCTCGGGGGTTGTGCAGTGAGTGCGGGGGTGGGTCGGGACGACCGAGGAAAAAAAAAACGTCTGAAAAACAAAAACGAAAGGAAAACACGTCCGCCATAAATTACTTAATTAGAATTTCCGAATATATTTGTCGCGAGCGTTCGCGTCGGATCTCTTAATTATTACACGCCGCGGCGGCGCGCAGACGCAGTGCTGGGCGTGTATACCGCTTTTTATTATAATACATTATTATTTACGTACTATAATATAATACGGTCGAACGAAAACCGGATGTCATATTATAATAAAAATAGCATAATAATATATTATTATATTACTATCGTATTATAATATTAATATATAGAAGTGGCGCTTAAAAATACGACTGTGCGGCGTCTTATTATTATTATTATTATTATTGAATCATTTGGAGAATTATTTCGTACCGAACACTGCGGTATAACATTAATAAATCCGCTTAAACGCCCGCTGGCCACTATCGGGTCTGCGCGGAGTCGCGTGGGTGATTTATCACGGCGAATTTCAATGAAGCCGTAAGTAATATATATGTATATACACATACGCGTACGTGTAATGTTTATTTATTCGATGTATACACATTTGGACTGGCATGGAGGCACTTATATATAATATACTTACCTGTACGTATACCGCGGCGCGCAGGCCACATAAAACACTCGGAAACTAGTTTTGGTGAAAGGTTTCCCCTGGGCACAGTAGCCGTATATACAAAGTATAAGCACAACACACACTTGTATTGCATTTGTGCGTATTTATATAACTTGACGTGTAAATGCGCTTTTCGGGAAAACTCGCGGGAGAAAAACGAAAAACTTTTCGTCCATCCGTCGCGCGTCGTCGTCGTCGTCGTCGTAATTGAAATGTATACAATAATATTATGTGTGTGTAAATATATATAGGTAACCTATTTGCGGTTATCACAATAATTGTATAGGTATTGCAGTACCGCACCAGAAGCTCGTAACAGTTAAACTATATATTATATCGTTTATGACATATACGCCGCGGCATTGAGAGTCTGTGTTTGATAATATTGAATTTCATCTAAAATTAAGATGTTTGACGTAATAACAGTTATAATATAATTGTCTGCCTTGAAAATATGACTATGTAATATTGTTGTTATTAATAATAATAATTGAAACCCTGCGGATAAGCAAAGCGCACTAATCTATAGTTTTGTATTTTGCACGGCTAAAAAATTGTTTGATTTAATCAATTTTTATATTTTACCTAATTATTTTTTTATTTTTAATCATGGTAACGATAATTATGGGACTTACTTCAAGAATTCGTTTTCGTTTAAAACACTTAGATCCTTCGTCGTAGACTGTTCTTATTATCAGTTCAAATGTTCAATATTACACATAAAACTTCCATCATGATCGGAAATAATAACTTTTGTTCTTAATCTTATAAAACGACAATACCATTTTATTTTGCATACAACAATTATATCTTTATATATATATATAGTTTTGCACATATACCTAACCTGTAAACAATTTCAGTTCTGTTTCGTGCCTGCCTGTTAGTTAATAAAATTTCAATAGTGAAAAGTTTTTTTCTTGAAACAATTTAAGTTTTATTACTTAATTGTCCGTGCTGTGTTAGACGTTTTAAGTTTAAGTTCAAACAGATCGATAAAAGTAATCGGTTTTTCCATGCAAAATTAGTTTGAAAATAAACTGGAAACACTCGGAAGTTTTGTAAAAACAAAAAAAAGGTCACCCTTATTACTATATTCTAACGAACGAAAATTAATTGATTCGGTCGAAAACAAATAGCAATAAAAAGTTCTTGCTTGATCGGAACATAATAATATTGCAGCGTGTATTTCAAATTACAAAAGCTCGAGAACCGTATAATAACATTACGAAGTCTCTTACGCAATAATAATATAATATTAATAAATGGTTTAACAATCAGAACAACAAACAAAGAAACTCGTGCGCGCCCCGCCGCATTGTACGGTATTTGTATAGTTCTCTAATTGCGCAAATTAATAAATTGTTTTCATTACGATCGTATTTCACTCCGAACAGCAGCGACAATTAGGTACCCGAGTCATATATTATGCATATATAGATGCGCTAACGTGTTATGCATAATGTAATATGTGATATAGGTAAGTACGATTTGTTGACACGTATCGATTTTCTATTTAAAATACGTTTTGTACAATAATATTTGACGGACGACCCTCCGTATGAGCGTGATGAAAAAAAAAAATAATAATAATAACAAAAACACCCTCGAAAAGAAATATGAAAAATCTTTGGCATCGCCGTGGTTTATGGGAAAAGTTGGCATGCACGTCTGAAGACGTGTGCAAAATAAATATTCCAGATCATACATGTGCGGGATAGGAAGTGAAAAGTTTTATCGTCAGCCGTCGACAAAACAAATAGCTCCAGACAGTTCGGAGACATTGTGTTCAACGAACGGATATAAATACGCGCGCGCGTTTTATTTTATATCATCGTCGTTTTTACTTTTTCACGTCAGCACTCGCAGCATGCGAAAATACACACACACACACACACACACATAAACACTAACATTCATTTTTCGATTCTAAGTATATAACCGTCGAAACTATATACGCGTATGATATTATATGTGTACGCTCAACAGTATACATATAGGCGTTTATACCGATTTTGACGTTAACGACTCAAACGCAGTGCTCTGCGGACACTTTTTTTTTTTTTTTAGTAGTAACAGTCGTTTATTTACGTGATATCAGTCATCGCGGTCGCTCGTTAGCCGTCTTAAAAAACGTGCCCGCAGACAGACGAACATTATATTTCCTTTGTCGTCGACAAAAACATGGATTGCTATATAAAGTAAAGGCGTTTTTATATGAGCCATAAACCAGCCCTCCCAACTCCACCCTCACACCACCCCCCGGACCGTCACTGTGCAGGGTGTAGACGAAGAAAGAAAGGGTGTAGGGGGCATTGTAGGTCGCCTATATTATAGTAACTGATGACGAAGACGGCGACGAACACAAGCAGGGGTGACTGGCGAGTGAGTATAGTTGCCCTTTGGCCGGACGCTTTTATCGTCCCTTCCGGTCGACTGACAGTCCGTCATTGACGATATATATATATATATACTCCACGTATAATATCGCGCAGTCCGGCAATATTTCAGGCGATATCGGAATGATTTTTACAGCGATGCGTTTTAGGTGTAATTTGTCATCCGACGGGGAGCAGGCAAACGATTTCGTGCTTTTGGCGCATCGGAGCTGATACCGTCGATAAATCGACGTCACGTCAAGGGGAGGGGCGGGTGACGTTTTATGCGCGCGATTGAAAATTATTATGCCCGAAATAACGCGTGTATGACACTGTACGATTGACGACTGAGGAAAAACAAGCGAACGGTTTTGATCGTTTCGTTACACATTTTTTAACAGATAGGCAGGTACGCCCCTAAACGTGATTGTATTGTGTTATCGCATTGTTTGTGACGGATGAACGGAGCAGTCGGTGTGTGCACGTCCTAACTTTGGTGAAACGTATATTTCGATGTTGACAAACACGCAACTGTTGTTTTAACTTCAATGTATATATGTGCTCACTCTTCATTGTATCACAGTGCCGATATAGACGAATTTTAGTAAAAAACGTTATAAAATATGGTTTCTCCATATTATTATCATATTATTATACAAATATTTTATTATCATGTTCGTGGTTTTGAAAATCGATATAATAATAATATGCCATTACTGCGCGATTTTACTGAGTTGACAACTTACCAAGCTCAACTATAGACTTATCATTAATTATTATGATAAAAAAAGCGATCGTATGTGTATCGACAAGTCTGCAGAACGGAAAATATTATCGCGACATATTATAATATGCTTATTAATGTCTCCTCGTGCATATAATTTACACATAAAAAGATTATATCCGTCTTTGTGGAGATTTATAATACGCGTTATAAAAACAAGTATACCTACTTTTATACATAGTTAATAAAAGACAAATTCAAGCCATGCAAATACATTTAACCCATTATATGTACGTAACCGATAACCTATATATAGTTCTCGCATAAATTACCTAATTGGTATATATAGGTATGTAATTATTATTGTGAATTAAAATGTTGCATTTTTCGAGTAAATTGCTGACGTTGTAGGTTAGGTACCTATATAATTCGTGTACAACTGCTCGCAATAAAGAACGGGTGTTAAAAATGTTCAATTATATTTTATTTTAACTATATTATGCGTTGTTCAAAACAAAATATACAGGTGTACTGGCGCGCGATAAATAAATTGAGATGAACATTTATATATATTTTTTAAATAGTTCCCCTTGCCTACCATTGTTTTATAACGATTTCAGAAAGCCGTAATATTTTTAAACTTATTTTCAGATGAATTGTGTATTTAATTATGTACCTACGTCAGTAAAAAAGTTTATATTCGTTAATAAAAAAAAAACAATTCAACGAAATGTTTCGACCGAATACTCTCGATTATATATTATATATATTTATATTGTCGTTTAACAATAATATAATTACTAGCCATAACTATATTGAATGAAAAATATTAATGACGTGGGCACCTCTTTGCACATTTATATTTAAAAAAAATTTATTTTTTCTCTCTTTCATTTTGCTCGGTGATTATTATTATTATTCTTTATCTGGTATATATCGATCGGAGCTCTGGCATCGGCCATGTTCCCGCGCGCTTCAATCCTTATTTTTCGCATTGCCTATGCACGTACCTACCCTACCTACCAGCTGGCAGCCACCATACGCGTCTATAGGTACACTACGTTTTTCAATCGAGCGTACAGCCTTGTGAATATCATAATAATAATATAACCGGCAGACGACGAACGTCGTCATTAATATTATATAATATTATAATGAGCGCTAAAACACTGCAGAGTGAAACTCAGCTACTGATAATATATACTGTTTTCGAGTAGTCCGCGCTCGAGGGCACAAAACAAACACACACACGCGACGGGCTACTTGTGAGGGCAATTCAATGAATATTCAACAAACGGTATTATCGTGTGGTGCGCCGCCCCGGCTGTCGCGCGCGTTAGAACACCTCTGGGGAATGGCTCGCAACCGCGGTTAGTTATAATGCATCGTGTGCGAGGAGAGAGATTTTTGTAGGCTCGTTTTTTATTTTCCTCCTCCGCCGAGATGACGACCGAACCGCGCAATACTATGAAATAATATAAGGGCATATAAGGGCCGGGTAATAATATAATAATAACATAGTATAGGTTAATAATAATAATAATATCAGTATGGAACGGAGTATCGTTTTGAAGTTACCGATTTCTCGTACGCTGCGGCGACACGAATTCGAGACGTAAATATCTCTTACGGAATGAATAAATAGTAGCCATACGCGTAATAGTATACGACATAATGGAGCCATCACTGCACAGCTGTTGTTTCATGTTATTATAATATAGCTTTTACTTTTTAAAATAAATACTCGAAACGAAACGGTGCGCATTATCGCCGTGCTAAACCCGTACGTTTTCCTCTCGAACTCTATCATCGTATAGTGCACACCATGTAGCCGATAATCGATACGGCGATCCGAAAAAGTTATTTGGGATTATTTTGCTGTACATACTCAACCTATCTATATATGGTTTGAATTATTCGGATTTTTTTTCAAACAATATTCTCTCCGCGTTATGCAATTTCTTATCGCAATATGTTTTTAAGAAATTGACGTATAAAAACCTCAGTAGATTGCAGGTGAGCTAACTCCATCTATATACGTTCAACAGCGCAGCGAGTTTATATTTTATACACTTAAAAACGATTATCATTAAAGTCTAAAAGTGGTATTATCGTAAGTAGCGCAGTTCTATTTTCACTGCAAGTTTCTCGCAAAAATAATGGAAGTTTTATATAACTTCATCATACTCGCGAGGTATTATCTACGTCGTCGTTTTTAAATTTTAATCAGATTAGGTAGGTGAATGGTTTTTGACATTATAAAAACTTTTTTTTTTTATTAAAACAACCTACGCGCCTTTATCATATGAAAACACACGAGTTTCAAAACCGTATATGTACGCATTGTATATAAGGCGCAATTTGGGAAGTTGCAAAAAAACACACTCTTCGAGCGCCCTGCAGTATTTCCAGGTCACGAACAATATAATATATTATATAAACGCAATAATACCTATACAATAGTGTAATTACTAATTATTAAATTAAATCATAGTAACGACTGTTTATATAAAATAAATATAGCAAAATAATCAATAATATATTTTGTATTGTAACCCTGGCAACGAATCGTAAGCGTAAATAGCAATCTAAAGCTGTGTGATGTATCGTGTATAGGTATTTATTAATAAATACTTTGGGCATTACGTAATGATAGATCAACACTAATAGATCGATCATTCGTTTCTTTTTGTTTATCATGAAACACTGAAAATATCATCATAAACTCGTTTCTGTGTTGTTTTACATTAAAAACGAATTCTATATAAATATATGTATAATTCATGTATCCGTCTAATGACTAATTGAATTGAGATGTAGATTTTTTTTTATTATATAACATAATATTTACCTATACCTATGCATTTTTTATAAACTATTATTTTGCTGCGGTATAATCAAACAGTGACACCACAGCAGGCTATAATGAATCATAAATTAATTTTAATTATTAATGTAATATATTATTATGTGTCTTAGGATATTATTAAAGTTGGTATGTATGATATATATTATGAGTTTCGGTAATATATTAAAACAGAATCGCACATATAGCTTATACAGAAGTATTTTGAATATTTATTCAGAGATTTTTTTTTTTTTTTAAAACATTTTTGAAAATAAGAAAAACTATTAGTAAATGCAGATTTCTGGTCCCAAATATGTTTGAAAAACTACATTAATAAGTAATAAATATGTATTTATTCAAAAATATTTCGAGAAATAATAATAAATAATTCTCAAACATGCTGATTTTGTATCAAATAATAAATTATATTATATTTAAAAGAGTATTTAAGGCCCTCAAAATGTAATTAGTTTTCTTTTAATACGCATAGATAAAAAAAACATATCGATATCTTCAGAGCAAAATAAAATAAAATAAAATATAGATATTCCTACTCGTTCATATACGTGCAGCTATTTTAATAAAACAACATTTAATAATACTGCTACTAAGCAGTAACCACTAATAATATATATATATACGAAGTGATAGCCGCTTAAAACCGTTTAGTCTAATTTACGGTCTAACCAAACCAATTATTCGTGTTAATGTTTTGATCCAGCTCTCGAGCCATTATTAATCGTACCCCGGAAGTCGGATTATACGCTGCTTGTTCGCCTTAAATATTTGACCAATATATTATGTAAAATAATATTACGTAGATATATTAACTTAACAACGTTTATCACATACATTTTCATTATCAAACTACGATTGTATGTAGATAATAATAATTATAATATAATATAATATGGTGCAGTGATCCATATTCAGTAGTACACAATATATTATAATAATGCTATAGTAAAAAATTAATATAATACGGGCCTTTTATTTCCCCGATGCACATTTTTTTTCCGCTGTTACACCCGTGTTCGAAGACAGAAAGGGTGAAAACAATGGATATTTCCTTTTGCGCGAACACATACATCAGTCGCCATCGTCATTTAGCGACAACGGGAGCGATTTGTTAAGGCTCTACGCCGTGCTCGCAATGAATGATGGAGCTTGGCGGCGGGGGAGAGGGTTACAATGAGCCGTGTTCGTTCATTATATACACCAGCTGACGGAGAGTGTGTGAGAGACAGAGTGAGTGTGAGAGAGAGAGGCAAAAGAGGACACCGTGTAATTAATTCCAGCTAACAATGGATTATAAATCTGCAGCAGAGAGATATCCTGTAAAAATGCCACATCGATCTGTGTCATGTAGAATTTTTTTTCCTCCACAGATTTACTCCCTGTTGTTGTGAACAATACTTTTCTATTATTAATTTTTTCAGCGTTTTTTCGAATACTATACGTAGGTAGGTATACTTCATGTATAATTGTTCGTTTGAAGTGTCACATCACGCATTATTAAGAAGATCATCTAAATAAACTAGAACAAAAGTTACAATAGGTAGAGGTACAAGTGTAATTTATTACATCGAACGTTACGATACCGGAGTATACCGCATAAATGCTATTTAGTCGGTGATATACCTACCTACTTATTTATAAAATTAAATTCAAAACTACATTATTTAATATTTAAAACGAATGGGTTTTTATTAAAAAGAAAACGTAAAGTTATGACATGTATTACCTATAGCGAATATGAATAATTCATAAATTGGTAAAAGTAAAATAAACCTAAATGACACAAAAATTTACATAGAAATAAAAGGTGGAATGTTGAGCATTCTATATTATTAAATGGTTTTATGCTGTAGGGGATAATACTCTAATATTTTATACATAGGTATTGATATTGGCTTGCTGGAGGTCAATTTCTTTTCCAAAATTTGTTTTTTTTTTTATCTGATGTCTGAAAGTTATCACAATGGTTTTAAGTGCGTAAGTGGTTAAAATAATAATACATTATGCTAAATAACTTTATGTTTATCGTTATCAATAAATTAATTTTATTCATAAAGTTGTAGTGAATTATTAATACATAGTGCTGCAAAGTTTAAATTAAGCAGGAAGACATAAAATAATTGTTACGTCGTCGTAGTATAAAGTGTATTACAGTACTTACCTATCTATACAACCTATAGTGTGCGAGTTAAAAACTAACAAAACCCAGCATCAAAAGATAATATACCTATTACCTAGTTTTATACGTTTTATGATTTAACGGTCTGCTGATTTTTGTTATTTAGCTACAAACATCAACTGTTGAAAGCTCGAGCATATTTGCACGGGCATAACTCCAGAAAGCTCAAATGCTCCGTTTAAATATATAAACATTTATCATACCTATTAAATGTAAATAGGATTTATCACCAGAGTGTCGGAAAAGTTTTAATTGCGATCATTTTTCTACGCCGTAGCCTGCAACTGCAGCGGAGGGTAACGTTTTTAAAGTCTTGAAAAATTACAGCGCGTAATTACCGATCCCCAAACAGATATTGCAGAAACTTTAAACTGACGTAAAAGCTTCTAGAAAAACTTTCTGAAAACCTACACGCCGTAAAACGTAAATTCACGATGGTTTATTGTGCATTGAAAAAATAAATGTTTCAAACAAACATAATAATATATAATAATAATAATAATAATATTAATATGTAATTGTGTTTACTCTGCAAACGCGCATGTAAAATATATGTTGGTAGGTATAAATTGTTTTCATTTTATAGCATATATATTACCTATTGTATCATCTAATTATAAATAATATAATCGATTCAATTAACGGTATTATATTTGTTAAACAATATTTATATAGGTTAGGTTATTTTTACACTTATGGGAACATGTTTTTAATGGCGCAGTTTGTTTTCAATATTTTAATCTGAATGGTTTTATTATATTGTTTTGATCCATCATTAAATCTCGACAAGCCTTATATGTGATGTCTTCATCTCTAGGGTAAGCGTTCACCCACATTTTATAATATACATAAAAAAATGTCTGATTTTTATTTATTGTGTGATGCGATTGTTATAATATAACTGCAGACTTTGTTTTTAAACGTCCTTGTATACTTGTGTTTTTTGAAATCATATTTAAATGATGAGATTTGCAGAGCTTTGAAGATTGGTTGTTTCGTTATGAGATAATTGGTTATAGGAAATCAATATATAAATCAGCTAGGCATTATATTATCTTCGATTAGGCCTCTGTTCGTGTACCTGTGACGCGTATTGTACTCTGCAACAGTGATAATTCAGAATTTCAATCCCTTACAAATGGTTATAACTATTATAAATCATAATCGTGCTTTAAATTACATCGAAATTTGCAATATAAAATATGATATACTGAAAAAAGTAGACGACATTATCTACTTATAAAAATTGGTTGATCTATACGCCAATGAGATGATTGGCTATAGGAAATCAATAGCTATCAGCAAGGCGTTATTATAATATTATATGATAATTTATTTATCATATTATCCTCGATTAGGCCTCTGGCCTCTATACCTGTACACTGCAGACGTGCAGTATTATACTCTGTCACAGTGATATTTCAGAATTCTAATCCCTTACAAATGATTATAACTATTATAAATCTTAATCGTAGGTTTTTTAAATCAAATTTGCATTATAAAATATATGTATAAAATATAAAATGTGTATATATTATATACATACTGAAAAAACGTAGACGACATTACCTACTTAAAAAAATTGGTGGATCTATACGTGAGATAATACGCGCGTTTTGCTCTGCGTGCATCCAATTATCACAATAATATTATGGTATGCGTTCTTAATAATGATGATAATAATAGTTATAAACCGTAGTGGGATAAAATCGTGATACAATTTTCGCTCGTTTACAACTTGTGGTAATGTAATTACGTCGGCCGTATAAAGCGTATTGTCTCGTATCATGTGGACACGTGTTGCCACTGTTCCAACGCGTTTTTACGGCTCAAGTTTTTATACACTCTCGCAGCGACCTTATAATAATAATATTATTATTATTATTATTATGTACATTATGTGTTTCTAGTCCGAAATAAATAATATGTCTTCACTTTGAAAACTGCTATGTCAGGTATATATATATAATATATATAATGCGGTCAGTGTTTATAGAACTAATCCCGTTATTAAATTATTTCGGTGGAAAGGTATAGAGTAGAAAGACTGGAAAATCTCATGGGCCACCGCGCAACTTTAAAAGCTTTTTAGGTATTTCTGCAGAAATGGTCGTTTACGCTCGACTTCTATAATGGACGGGATTCATCGTTTTCAGCGCAAAAATAAGGTTTACGATAGCTTTATTACCCACTATAGGATTCTCATACATTATGGCTCTTGAATTATTTTTATGTATTATTTTCTTTTTAATAGAACGCGATATTAGGCAGGTAGGCAGGACCTATATGTAAGCAGAAAAAAACAACGTTATTCAATTATACACTATTTAATCACCACACGGTATTACACTTAAAACAACGTGTAATGTGTCAAAAGAAAGTTTTAATTAAACGACTTTTAACCGTTTCCTTTTTTATTTTGTAAAACGCTGTTTTAGTCCTCGAGAAATCTTTAATTTCGGTCTACACAATGTTTCGTTGGACAGAATAAATTATGAATATAATACTTTTCAAACGCCACCGTGTCGTGTTTTATTACAGACGTACATTATATTAATATGTAGGTACATATTATTATTTTGAAACGCAGTACCCATTCACTTGTTTCGGTCTAAAACTAAAAGCTAATTGCAATCTGTATGACGTTATAATAATATTTCACGTCATTTCAGTGAGATTCGCGTATAATACAATAATTTAGTACCTACGCGTAGAGCAATTTGTGCACGTGACACGGCGTCTAACGTATGCAATTTAGGTACATGCAGAGCATTACCACCGTGTCCACGACGAGTTGCCATGTTTTATTACCTAGTCACTATAATAATAATATATTATAATATTGTTACGCACTATACTCGCGCGTTCGTTGTTAAATTCTATTTTATTATAGTTTGCGTGACTAAATGTATACGTAAGTCCGTTAAGTATTATTATATAGTCTTTTCGGGGGGTGCGGAGTATTTTAACTACTCTATATAGTTCTGACAACAATTCCACCCTCTATGGCATGTTCGTCCAGACATATGCACGTATATAATATATATATATTATACAAACGCGTATCCTTTGAAATATATTTCAACCCGAAGTTTTATATCATAATATATAGTAACGTTATACAGAGGAAAGCCGACAGCGATATCGCAAGTATTATATTATCGTCGTCGTTCGTTCGACGGATCGGATCGGATTTCTCCGCGAAACCGCGTCGGAGGGATCCTGCGAGATCATAATGTAATGTATAACGACGATATTATATTGTTCTATTTTAAGGAACGTTTTGGAAACTGTGAAAAACTCGTAAACGTGCACATAATATTATACACAGCTATCCCCCATCGGCACGATATATATGATGATTTAAACTCGGCGGCTTTCCGAGTCACTGCGTGGCGGACGGCGATGACCGAGACGCGATCATAAAAATAGCTTAAGCTGTGTAGTTTACTATCATCGGCCGTATAGAATTCGGGCTTCGTCCATTAAGGTCTGGCAGCGGTTCAAACGCGACCATTGACGGGCTTAAAAGGTGTCGCCGATACGAGATAAATACTCGACGACACGCGTTATATGAGACGAATTCGTAATATTATAATAATATGATGGCATTTTTTATCGGTTTTTTTTAAAACAATTATTGCGCCGCTAATCACCTTCTGTCCGCCGAATCGTTGTAATTATAAATTATTTATATATTATATAATAATTTATATATATTTATATTTTAAATATAAAATCTGTTGTATTATAACAGGCAGTATAGCGGACGCAGGATTTTAGTTCGGTTGAGTTTTTACGGTTATAGCGTGAATAATAAACATATTTTTGTCTAAACAGTTTTTATATGACTAATTTATAGTTGGTCTCAAATTTGTAAACTTTACAGTGTTTGACCTGGTCATCTGTAGAGCCTCCTCGGGCCGTAATAAACGTGATAAATATTGATAGACGATGATACACAATCGATTATGGTAGACGTTTCGCAATGTTCTAAATCAGTAAAAAAAAAAACTGAAACGACGATTATCGGTTATTATTATTATTATTATTATCGATTATTATTCAACTATTTATTGTATGCCTATTAAAAATGACTAACAATTGATCTGTGTGTTTTAAAATGGTTGTAAATAATATTTTTTTTTTTTTTAGAAAAAAGAAATTTCAAGTTCTAACCCTAGAACTCTACGCCACTGATAATAGGCATCCTACGGTATTAACACGAAAATAAATCCTTACGTTGCACGGCAATATGTACGCGGTGTCTGTCTGTAGTATATATTTATATATAATATTATGGTATATTGTTGGAGAAATCTCACGGGAGCTCATATCATATACGGCGACACTGCTGCGGGAAAACACGTTTTATATAATATACGTATAATGTAGGTAGGTATAGGTATATTCGAACAATGCGCGTGCACGCGTTTTCTATATATACATTATTACACATTATTTATTATAATTTTTTGCTTCTTTTTTTACCCGGAGCGTCTTCAAGCACGAACTCGTATACTTACATATTATTATTATAATATGGGCGCAATGCAGCTCGTGACTGGAAACAAATTCGTGATAAGGGTTAAAAAAAATATATATTTGTATAAAAATAAATAGCTTATGTAGGACGTCGGCGGCGACGTCGCGTGATTATCATTACACCGCGTCACAGTCGGGTTGTGTGAACAAAATAGGTTCGTGATGAGCGAACGGGGTGCGTACAATATTTTTTATTTATTTTTTTTTTCATATTTTCTATTTTTTTTTCTGCACTTTAGTATAAAACTCATCAAACACACGATTTCTAAAGGGAGGAATAGAAATAACGCGCGTTAACACACATTACACACACACACACACACACACACACACACACACACGTATTATATTGTGCGTGCTGGAAAAGACGTGATCTCGGTGGAGCAGGAATATGTTTGATGGAAGACCGGGTCATCCGTCAATCGGTAATCTCTATTAATCGGCCGTATATACGGGCTTTCAATATAATATGTCGAACGTATATATATAAATGATAATATGTGGCGAGGAGGTGGTTTTAGTGCGATAGGACATATTATAACATTTTTAACATCTGCCCCGTCGTCGTCTAATCCGACGATCCGTCTGCCGCGGGTCTGTTTTGACAAAAGTTCGCGCGAGCAGACGTCACATTTTTTCCCCAAACGCGCATGTAAGCAATCGGTTTAAGTACTACAATCGACGACACATACTTCGTTGGTACTTCGTAGGGCGAATTTCGTCGTATTGATGGTCTCTGTCTTGTCGAATGCTCGCGCAATCTGCTGCAGTATCGACTGCGAGCTGCAAACCCTGCAGCATAGATATAAACTATACGAGTGAAGTTATATACTTAACCATTCACAGTGTACACAACTGTACTTACTCAAAGTTCACAATATTATGTGATTACCGCATAAACTCCGTATGCGGAATATGGCCATGGGGGGTTGCCGCGTGCAGCTCTATATAAGTCTAAATTTATGTCTGTTTGAACTGCACTCGTATCGCCGTTGTCGCCATATTATAATAATGAGAGACGAGCAAATTAACGTTGTTTCACCATTACCACGTGACCAATTCGCATTAACCAACTCGTTTATTCACGGTGTCTATTTACACGGGGATTATATAATATTTTGTACGTTAATACATCTAAATAGTTCTAAAATTAAATCCTAAACCTGTATTATAGGGGTTATAAAAAAAATAGCTGTACGAAATCTTGTAAAAATATTAAGCCTGTGACTTATGAGTCATTATCGTTCAAAAATTAAAAATGTATGATCAGCGAATTGAGAGATATGAAAGCGTAATGTGTAAATAATTTTGAACTTTTAGAAAATATAACGTTGTGTGCAAGGTATAATCTCACTGTGTTTGTCTTTGTACGCGCCCCCGCTCTCCTATACTATGATATAATATACTCAAATCTTGCCTAAACTTTAAAGCTTAAACTTACCCTGTTAATACTTAACTGAAATTAGTTATTTAACTTTTAAAGTAATAACATAAATATTCCTCGGTAAATCAGCTATCTCAGGTTTTTAAAGATACACGAAAATAAATGTTTTGATTTTTAGTTTCAAATCAAATATTTAAAGATAAAATTACTATTCTATATGAACAATTATAAACAACTAGTTGCCCGACCTTCCTCCGGAAGAAATTATTTTTTTATAATTTAATTAAAAAACATATGACTATATTTTGGCTATACAAATAATATAATATAATTACATATTGTAGTTATTGTTATTGCTAATTTCTGAAAATTATATATCTTACATTTTGAATTCAACCACTGGAGTGATAAATTTTATTATTTTTATTATAGAATAGAGATAAGGTAGAAAAAAAATGTAACAATAAATTATTTGTTCAATGAATAATATATATTTCAAATGGAAAAATGCAAGTGCAAACAAATAAATAAATAATTAATAATAATAAATAAACAAACAAACCGGTTTCCTTCGTCTCCAAAATCAAGTTAGATTCTTATATGTATAGATTGTATTATTATATTTCTTTAATTCCGAATTCAGTAATCATAGTATGATTCAAATTCATATTTCAAGAATATATCGATTAACGTAAAAGTATAACAATCAAGCTGATGTACACCGCAGTGTGCGATCTAAAATAATCCAAAAATAAAATCATTTCAGTTTGTTTAAGTCTTGTTAAAAGGATCACTGTGATGTTATAATATGCTGAGAACTTATTATATAATAGCTGTACCCATAATAGCGTCTGTATATTATATAGTATAGATTCATATTTCTTATATTTTTCTCGTTATTATTGAATACTATTATCCGAGCTGGATATTCCGTAAATATAGAGAATAATAAAATAAACTTTGAGTCGTTTGGGGAAACCATTGAAGAAAGTACCAAAGTTTTTTTTCGTCTCGCGCCCCTCACTTCTTATACTCCGTATAATTACGAGATATTTTTCATAACACAGTGGCCAAGTTTTAGATATTATATAGTATAGTTATTGGCCCGAGACCAACGGACGGCGATCGTAAAAGAGAATGAACTCCCTCCGGCAAATGATAATGTTAAAAACAAAATGGACCGGAAAATTAGAGTTTCGAATACGGTTCCAAGTGCACATTTTTACGCGTGCCCAAAGGCGAAAGACCTTTGGAATGTAATGTTGTGAGTCTGCTCTAAGATTTCTTATACACCGCACTGCTATACACTTATTGGAACGCGTAGAACTCTTTTTCTATAATAGTCTACTCGCATTGTGCGTCAGAAACGAATATTCAGAAATTAATTGCTAATAATTTATTCAAAAACAACTTTTAATAATATGATAAATAATTTTAAACACGGGTATATACCTACCTATGCATAGGCGCTTTATGTTAAAGTTTATTTTAGTTTAGCGAATGCAGTATGTGTTATATTTTATGAGATTACTTTACATAAGTTCTTAAATAAAGTGTTTAATTTTAAACTAAAATATAATTATTCACGAGCAGAATTATAATTCTTTATAAAAATGTTATATTTAGAACACTGGAGCAAAACTATATAGTGGCATTTAATTCAGTCAACGTAGTTTTATAATGAGCATTATAATAATTTTCAACAATTTTTTGAAATTCAATATTATATAAATGCCAAGGAATTTCAACAAAAAAGAATATATAAACGTTTTTCACTACAATATTACATTTTAAAAAAATAATGTTAACTCACAATTATTTTTTTTAAGTATTGTTTTTTTAATGAGACTGCAGCGACCGGTGTAATTTTGAACAAATTAAATGATAAATTGCTTGCACGGCCTGACTTTTATAAAAAAAAAAAAATCTGTGTTTATTTTTGGATATTTTATGAAATTCTCATACTATTATACTCGAGTGTAGTATTTTTATTAGGCGCGATTCTGAATTATCTGTTTCAGTAATTGGTGAAGCAGAAATTATTTTGTGGTTGTAAACTTTACACTAAAACAACTTTTCAATCACATGCATCTATATTTATGCGTCGAATATTAAAACGAGAATATTATAATATCAAAACAGCGTTTATATCATATTATAATAATAATTATGTATAGGTAACATGTTACTGGATTTTCACTCGCTACGTCGTTTGATCTTTATTAATATTTTTTTTATTTCCAGATGTAATCTTTATTCACAATCACATATGACTCGAAGATTGACTCGAGGCTCCTATTGAATTTCTTTTTTAATCGTGTCTATATACTTTGAACGCTCGTATTTCTGTTGGGTTTTTTTTTTTATGATTATTAAATATTCAATATATTATGCGTATAATGTATAAAGCTCACTCGTAATGTCTTAGAGATATGGAATAAAAGATATTATGTAAAAACTCGAAAACGAACGTGTACCTACTCAAATTATAATATTATTATAGCATATTTATAACCTATATATAATATTACGTTTCCGTTGATGTGTATATTATACGATATCAAATTTCAAAATTACCCATTCCCCGCAGTGTTTAACTCTAAATATTATAATAGGCGTAAGTATCGTTAATATTTTTAATAAAATCGCATTTCGCGCGTTGTGCGTCGCATAAGTGCTGTTATAATAATGATCATAATGATATAATATAATATGGTAAATATATTTACATTGGGTGCAATAATGTCTCGTTCACAGTCGAGTCCACGCCTCGACTTGTTGATTATATATTATTTTTAACGACTCACGAAAGACACCGATAATCGTTTATATTTTTTGTTTCTAATTTCTGTTGTGCTAGAAGTAACCCGTTATATTATTATTATGCTTTTTATTAAGCTCTTGTTATATACCTACCATCGGTTACGACCTGAACGGGTATATAACATCATATGTTGTATACGATTTCGAGTGTGTATTATAATACGCATATATAGGTATATATATATATTATTGTTATATAGGTACCTACCACCTGTATTGTGGTCTTCGCGGTATAGGTACCCATAATAAAATGTATAAATAAAGGATTTGTTATTTTTCGAGGACGACCACAAGTGCGTATGCTATAATAGTAATGTACAATAATAATATATAAGCCGAGCATTTATATTACAATTTTATCCCTCGATAGTTTTTTTTATTACATTTGTTTTGTTTTCTCTTTTTTTTTTATGTCCCCGCAGTATTTACCGAGACATGGTTTTTTTTCTATATAGGTGCACACACACTATATATATATAGTATATACACACTCGGAACACATAGTTTATTCAAATCGTCACGGGAACCGGTTGGGAGCGCGTCGACTATAGCTACACACTCACGGCGTTGGATTGTTGATTTTTTATATTTTAAATTTTATGTTTCGTTGTTTACTGTTATCAAAAAAAAAACTGTACACACGGAATAAAATATATATAATAAAAAAAAAAACACATAGACGTCCTGGCACACAACTCACACGTGCGAGGGCGACCCTTGTGTGAGTGTGGAGTGGGTACGAGCGACGGTTTTAATACGTTTTATATCGTTTCACACGATCACCGCATAGAGGACTATACGCCGTCTTCGTCCCCGCCGTATAATATATTACGTTTTAATATAATAATAATTAAAAGTCGATTTACCGCGGGGGCCGCGAGTGTATATGTTCATTACGAATTCCGTACCGAGACTATTATACACACATATAAAATTATATTTAACTATATATATTCCTATGTGTGTATACACGAGACTCGCCCGTAGCGTCCGGGTCTGTTTATCTCCGTCCGGTCGCCACTTTGATGGGTACGAAACGCGATATCGCTGTTGCAGTCCCAAGTATATCATACACTCATAGAATGTAGGTATCGTATAAACGATTCCCATGATTCGCGAATACCGCGGTAATATCATACACCTACCGCATATAGAGTGATATAAATACATAGGTATACGGTTAGCGAACCGGGACTATAATATAGCGGTAATAGCATTCTGCGCAGGGCTGACAAACATTTTCGATCTATACATCGCAATCCACGTACAGGAATCTGAGATGTGACCAAATGTGAATGTAATACAATATATTGTAAAAAACAATTTCCATGATTCTCGGATATGGTACTATTTACCGGTATATACCAGTGTATCTCACAATAATTGTGTCGCGTATGACCGTGGCACGTATCGCCAAATAATTGTTTATCTGTGTTGTACGTGTTCAAACCTCAAAGTATAAAATATTTAACATACTGTCGTATGGTGTTATAACATGATGGTAGAAACTGAAGATAAGAAAAACGATTGTGAAGATAGCTAATTTTCAATTTGCATAATATAGGTTTATAATCGTTACTTTTTAACAGTCCATTTATATTGATTTAAGTATTATACGATTTTTTATGGATCTCAATTTATTATTAGGGTGTTATTGTAAAATTATTATATATACCTGGGTAAGAGTATATTAGCGAACTGGGGCGTCGGAGTTAGTTCTGCGCAGGGCTGACGAACATTTGCGATCTATATAGAATATTGCTTTTACATCGAAATTTCAGAGAAAAGTGCTCAAACGCGAAACTCGCCCTGCAGCTATCGCGGGTCACGGGTGTGAATGGTGTGATGTTACAGTCAGACACTATGTCGTCTCACTCACGTAGTTCGAAACAATTTGTAATTTGTATAATAATTTGTGTTGCGTATATAATACGTATTGAACCAGCAGAATTTTTGCAAATAAACATTAAAGAATGTTTTTTCTTCAAAGTATTTTAACGAGCAGGAAAATGGAGCAAATATTTGTTGGAATATATATATATTCGTACCGCTGAAGTATACGAGATTTAAACGTCGAGGTGTTCAAAAGATAAAAAAACACTAGGGGTAATATAATATTATAAAGCATGACTATGTGGTGAAAAAAAAAGCATAATACGTAAAAGACGAGTACCTAATGCGTAAAAACAACTGTGAACTCAAATAATTAGCAATTACCTAGGTATTACATATACCAGCTATACCTATTATACGAGAAATGAAACAAAAGAATTCGCCAAGAAAAAAATCAGCGTCTTAGTGCGTTCAACCCTTCGCCGGGCACTCTATAGAGTATATAGTAATATATTACAGCTATTATACCTATAGTCCATAATTATTATTGAGGTGGTGTAGTTTAAAATAAATAGCGACGGTATTTTAAGATATTATTACATAGTTTTTGTTTTATATAATACTCCGGTAATTTACACAGGCGGGTGATTATAATATAATGTACTGCACCTCGTTATTATATATTATTCGTATTCGGGTGCGAGAAAAAAAATTTATATATCGTATCGCGTGCCATTTGATGTAGGTAGGTATAATAATATAATATATATAGGGCGGCCAGCACCCCTTTCGCGCGCGCGTGCATTATATAGGTACGGTGTATATACATTATTTTTTTTTTTTTGTCCGCTGCCCTCGTTCCGAATTCATCATTTCCGACAGCTCTCACTTTTGAACCAGCTGGCGGCGGCAGTTCTCCTTTTGTGCGGCACGTCGGTCAAAACGACAGTGTATATACGTATATATAGCGTGGTGGTGAATATATATCGCACGTAATGATAGAATAAAAAAAAATAATAATAATAATAATAAAGGGTCGAATAATAATGATAATAACAAACGAACACGGAGAAGGCGGATATCCGACGCACATTTCTTTTTTCGAAAAGCACGGTCGTGCGCGCAAACGCCGTCGAACCGGGTAAATGGCGCGCGCCATATCTCCCGCTAAGTCCCACATCATCGCCATCATCATCATCATCATCATCATCGTCATCACATGTAGACATTAAGCGCGATATTTTGCTCGTAATTTTTTCTTCAAAACAATAATATGCACTTGGGCGTCACAGGAGGTCGGATGCGTCTCGTTCGTCGTACCTGTACCTCCCTATAATTATGTGTATGTGATCGTATCGAATTACGAACGATTTTTAATAATTATTAAATCATAACGACTATAAACGTTCGAAACGCTTCTTCCGCTAGCTCGTACAGAAATTATGTATACATATAATATTAAAATAATATAAACGCTCGCACTACCCGCCTCTCTATCCGTCTACATTGTTCAATACAATATAATATTTATATGTATATGTAAGTACGTAAGTATACCACCGCGACGTATATATATAATATAATAACGCAAACGGCACTCCAGAGCATCGTTATACGTCTTTTTATTAGCGTATATATATTATATAGTGCGATATTATGTGCGGTGGGTACTTTTCGGGTGTAGGTAAACCTATATATCGTATCGTACATTAAATTTTACTGTAAGTTCGTAAGCGATAAATTATATTTATTTAAATCCTTATAATATCAAGAACGCGTATAATACGAAAACGAAATTATTATTTTATCAATTAAACGATGTTACGACGGTGCGTTGAATAAAAAGCTTTATATTACGGTGTTTATATTATATTCGCACTCGTATTACATTTTTATTGCCGTTTACTGTTGACACATCTTTCGTAGAAACTTTCATGAAAACTTACTATACAGTTTTTGTACATAGCGTGTGACACCGATATTGATATCACGACGATATCACCATATTATCAGTGACACCTGTACGTTAATCGCCGCGGTATTAATTACGGTGTCACTATTGTCAATTACTATATAATATTGATACCGTTTTAAAAGCGAGGTGCCGAGCTTATATTTTAAATTTTGATAACACAAACATTACAAATAACTTATATTTATATCTATTTGAATCAGTATACATAAAATGACAAATAATAATCATCATCATCATCATCATTATATTATACTTTCAAGAAAATGTCTCTCGTTTATTTTACACCCACCGATGGATAATTATATAACATAATATAATAAACGATAATAAAGGAACATAATTGAAATACTGATTAATTTTATATTTTTCAAGTCTTCATTGTTTTGTCGTGAATATAAAGTAAATATAATAACCATAAAAGTAATTTATTATTAAGGGTTCGTATTTTTTTTTAATCAGGATTATATTTCACTTTGAGCAGGAGACGGATGAATTAATTAATTAATTTTCCGACTGCAGTATAACAATGATGGCGGAATAAAAAGTTCGATTCTGACGAAAGGATATTTCGATTGTCAGGTAAATAATATAATAATGCAACGCAGTCAGAAAAAAATACCACTACCATTGTACCGTATAATTATGAAAGGAAAACTTTGAGGGTATAATACGAACTATTGACCCACGTCAGATTTGAATGTCTGAAGAAAAAAGTTTCCTATGCGTATTGATATCTATATATAAATGTATAGGTATGCGTGTATTTGGTTATGTAAAATAAAATGCGGTGGTCTTCTCCAAAAAGGGTTTATTCAAATTTAAAAAAATGGCTTCGTTTTCTTTCTTTTTCCTTATTGCTCACCGCCTCCACTTTGGCGTTCATATTTTTATGTATTCGAAAGGACAAATGGCGAAGAACAATAAGCGCGTGAAGGCCCCAGGGCAATCGTAAAATGAAATAAATAACCTTGCAAATAACATTGGAAAATAAATTTTTATATCCGAGAGAAACTTTTAATGGTGCGCGTAAACGAGATTACGTAAAACTTGTGAAAACTGCGAATGAATAATACAGTTACCCGAAATATTCGCCCGACGCCGGCCGGAATCGTATTTAAAGTCCACACGCGAGTGCCATATTCGATTGTGCAAAGTTTGTCGGAGACGTTAAAATGAATATGAAAGAGAAGAAAAAAGAAAAAATTGAAAACGCTCTTCTGAATGTGACGACGACGACCGCGACGACGACGACGACATTATAACAAATTATTCTACAATAAAGATTACCATCTACCGGGTGCAGCCTCGTGTACTGCAAACGTACAATAATAATAATTGAGCAATAGTGTCACTCATCGTCGGTATACGGGATGACGACGGATCTAATTAATATTCATTCGTAAACGAAAAAAAAAAAAAGATACTACCGGAAAACCCGCAGCAAAACTGCGTGTGTGCGTTATGTACACAATTCGCCCTGTTTAGCCGCCAATTAAGGCCGTTAAAGTCTAATTAAACGGTAGCTGTCGACTCTCTTTCGCTCTATCTCTCTCCCTCCCTCCCTCTCTCAACTCGATCTTTAGGTCTATTTTTTTATTGTGAACTTTGCCGTTGCCCACTGTTTATTTTCATTTGTGTGCTTATGCCTCTTCTTCCCCTCCAACTCCTACGACCTACCACCTACCATTTATTGTCATAAATGAAGAGTAATAAAACATATTATATAGCTGGTACCTATTATTATAATTTAATGATAGAAGTAGCTGTTAGATATAGATATTAAATATTATTATAATATGCAAATAATATATTGATCGGTATAAAAAAATTAAATACTTAAATTATTATGCTATTTCTCTTTTACTCAACTGCAGCACTCGTTGATCGGATCTGATTGTTTTATAACTACCTACCTACCTACTTAATATAATAATTATGGTATTAACAATACAATTACTATTATTATTTTCGTTTTCAAATATTATATGCAATTACACGACAAACTCATATATGTTGTGTGCAGCAGACTGTGGTGCCACCGCTAATATCCATTTTTCAAACGTACACCACAGCAGCTGATATCGACAGATTTTTGCGACGCTGAAAACCTGACGAAAATTATCAAAAATTTAGTGGTTGTGCATGTACGCGATCGTAACAAAAACGCCACACAGCGACTTTACGTCTACTAAGGATGAATTTGGAGAAAAAAATACCTCCTAGCACCGCCCACTCTCCACAGTCCCACGTACCTCGGGGATTACCACTGAAGCTACCTAGGCGTGATATAATGTATTACCATAAATATATATGAAATTATTATAGGTGTTTATATATTTATTTTGTTTTGCACACCCTTATCTGCGGCCGGGTACAATAACTCGTGATTACAATTCAAACGGCCGACTCCGTTTTCGTCTCTCCCTCTCTACCGCAAAATATGTGATTCGTCGTTACCGTCACCCCAAAAACCAAATGAATTTAAGCGACCCGAAAACCGCGTGTGGTATCGCATACTATGTCGACGGAGCATAGTCGTTGTCCGCACCCAGTCGGAGAAATAATAATAATGGTCCGCGTTACACGTATGCAGCAATACGCGCAACGCCATCATCGCAGCACCGGTGCAGTGTAATTAAAAACAAACACCCGGAATGTTACTAAATAACGACAGTTGTAATGATGATAAGTATAATACGATTGCGGAATGCGATAATAACTATCTGGTTTGCCGCCGCCACTCGTGTCCACCGCTGAGAGATAAAATAAAACAGAAGAATCGTTCAAATATCGGTCGTTTTTTAGCGGTTGGGGGGGGGGGGGAAGAATTTCACAAACGGCGTGCGATGTATTTCTCTTTATCTCTACGCTTTATTGTCGATCGACACTTATTATCATCACTGGCGAACTGAAAATTTTCCAGAGGCAAGTTACAAATATCACAAGTATTAGTGCATAATAACGAAGGTAATAATATAATTAATTAGTAATCATATTTCAAATCATTATTGACTACCTATTGAGTATATCATATTACATTTACTAGGTGACTCATCGGCCATCGGCTACCATCCACGCCTTCTCTATTAAAGGAAAATCTCAGAAGCAATTGCCTCTAAAATTACCGTTCACCATGCCACTGATTATCATGATATATTCTATCGATTTATTTCCGCAGTGGTGTAGACTGTGGGCAATATCATTATCATACTGACTATTGTATAGGTGTACAATTCACGAACAAGTATACTATACAAATTAGTACAAGACCGATGTAAGAACGTGTACCACTCAACATTTGAGCTTATTCTTTAGTTTTGTAGACCGTATGCGCATATAATGTTATTATGCGTACATCGAGTGATCCCGGAGACATTTTACTGTGTATATAAAAATAAAAGCGATTTTTCATTACATAATATAAATCGTATATATTGTTTTGTATTTATTCAGTACGAATTACAAAGTATATTGTTTCAATTGTTTATTAAACTTTATTCTATACGTGCTCGAGAACTAAAAAGAAAGTTTGTTCTCAAAAGACATTGAAAATCGATCTAGTCTGATGGGTTGCAAACCAGACAAGAGTATTGAAACAATCCGCTGCAGTTCGACTGTGTGTGTGTGTGTGTGTGTGTGTGTGTATGTGTGTACTCGTAGACAACACAAGGCTTGTAATACCTGTTTGAAATTACTTTTTATTAATGGTTTCGAAATACCGAAATAAAAACTTAAGTAATGAAAACGATCTTTTTCCAACAAAAATCTTGTCGTACCGACATCGTCTAATATATTACCTACCTGCAGCTATATCATACTATAATGTATGTAACGTTAAATAAGAGATTATAAAAGGTTTTTTTTTGGTGGGTAAGTGAAAAGTTATAAATAATATAGTAAATATACCTAATGTCCTGTAACAATAATAAGACGTGTATAATATGTTAAACTATTTGCTTTTTAAAAAGTTTAAATTTACTCGTCATTATAATATCGTTTATAATATTTACGAACATAAAATGTTTATACCGCTATTGTGTGTGAATTTCAATATTATTAACTATTTATTATGCGCGCAATAATTTATCCGTAGCTTTTTAAAATTGTATTATTATTATTTATTATATCATGTTGGCGCGGACGAATGCTGCGTCAGTTGGAAATACGTCGAATTATCCCGTACACGGCAATTATATACGCTAAACCAGTTGTTAAATTGTATAAAATTATTCTTCGGGTATTTATAATCACGAGCATGTCTGTGTAAACTCTTGTTACACGTTAACTCTCGTTATGTTTTGACCCCTCGTCATCATATCGTTGGTGGTCATTATTTTTTACTGTACAACAATTATTAATTATAGTATGTAGCAGTATATAGGTTTGGCTCGTTATTATAATTTACTAGAACGGGGGGGGGGGGGGGGGACAACACGAGGCGCTCCGATACAATAATAAAAATATTATTGTGCATGTTTTCAATAAACGGTACAGAAAACCGTATATTATGTACACACTGCGACTGCGTCTATATAGAAATTTAATATATTATCGGCGATATAGGTCGATAATATAAAATACGCCCTGCAGAAGACGAGTGACCGAGAGAATATGTCTGAAGAGCGTATTTCTACGCCACCGGTTCAGTATTTTCTAAGTATTATTACTAAGTAACAGAAATAACCATGTATACGGTACGATTATTTTATACCACTAATTATCTCGACAATAATAATTATCGATTTCGAAAACATATCGGTTTTTTTAATTATTCCGAGTCAAAATAATAATTGCACGACAACATTGTAATAAATTATATTCTAGTTCCCTTTATAGTGCAGGAGTGGAACGGAACTATTTCAGGTATATAATATACTGTACTCTGTTCATCTGAGGTTTAAATCCTTATGAGTTTATGGCTAAATAACTGTCAATACTCGTTTGAGATTTACGCATCGAAATTCTCAAAATATCCATCTAATATTTCTGTTATTCCACTCTTCGAAGCGGGAAAACTAAAAACGACGACGATGGAAAACAGTGAAAATTAAAAAATGATTTTGCTAAAACGTTTACACTTTTCGAGACGGTGAGTGGAGTCGTTTACTGCTGAAAGGAATCACCCTGCAGTACCTATGTATAAATTATGCGTACCTACCTATATGTATAATTATAATATAAATAAGCCTTTCACCGGGATTATAAAACAGAGATCCGTATACACGCGATGTCATTTTAATACGGGGGCGTAATATTATATATATACGCGTAAAAAGTATAATATATATAATAGACATTTCACCAATTTCGAACAATTGTTCTACGAACCGGAAAATTATATTCGTGCCGGAGACTCTTCTCGTCTGGCCTGCCGGTGCCTGCAGTGCCTCCGCCGCCGTCGCCCCTGCAATAGACGTTTCCATTATCGGAGCACTCGTATATATAAATATAATAAATATCTATATATATATATATTACAATATGCATGTGCGCGTATATATATATATATATCCTCCTCGGGGTGTCTCGGTTCGGTTTAATTTTATTGACAATACCTTACCTGTCTCGTTGCAGCGCAGCCACTTTCCGCTCGCGCCCGTTCCGCCGAGTCGCGCGCGGTCTGTGCGGCGAAAGAAATGATAATAAAAAAAAATAAATAAGAAATGGGAAAACGTTCGGTGCATACCACCGCGAGTTTAGGGTTTGGGGGAGGGGGGGTCACTCACCCGTAGCCCCGGGAACGCATAACCCCTCTACACCCTGGAAACAGCCCCTCACTATATATACTCTGCGTATTCCGTTTCCGCGGTTTTATTTATTTTTTTCCTGATAACGATAATAATATTATAATGTAATATAGAAATACGCGGCAATGGTTCTTATAGATCTCGTCTCTATATAAATCATAATAATATTAAATTGTATCGACCTGTGTGCGGCCGTTCAATGCGCATATTACCTATATATATATTATCCTCTGCGGGCCGCACGAATCCTTGCAAAGGGTACCGCCGGGCTCAGAGTCCGATTTTTCGTACCCATACTAACTATGTGATCATGCGGGAGACGAGTCAAACCCCTTACTAACCCCCCCCCCCCCCATGTATACGCGTTACTGGTTACACATAGCTTACCTTAATCTAACCGGCACTGTCCGCGAGAGGAATACTGTGTAGAAATTTCGTTGTAGAATTAATTTTTTCACCAGTTTATTTTTTACAAGTATCAATTTTTAAACACGAAATCCCTGGACTTGCCGTACGCGTTTTTGAAATCAAATTCGCTCGTTGCGATCAGTGAAAAGAAAAAAATAGAGGAAACATTTGATCTGCTCCGCACGATGCAGTTTTACAATAATATTGTTGTCGAAAAATGACAACTGCAATTGAAGTTATAGTATAGATGATGAGTGGACGGCTATTACTGAACACGATGCAGCTATATAGACGTCTCGAATAAAAATCACACTGCTGCAGTGGGCGGTAGCATAACCGTTCGGTTTAGTTTTTTTCTCACTTTATCGTTTGTCGCACGTGCCGGCGGCGGTGCGAGTATAACACAATCCTTAACTGCTAACTGCTCTCTATATATGCAATAATATATAATGCTGCGATGTACGCACCTGCAGGTACCCACATAATATAGCTCGTGCTATACGGCACACTGCGTCTGTATATATGTATACGCTTGTGTATAGTGTAATATGCTTCTTTGGCCCCCCCGTTTAACCCTATAAGCGCGAATCGTCCACACGTACCTACACGGCGTAATAAACGGCGAAACGGCACGCGAAATAAACCGATTTGCATTCAACTCGAATAATAAAATTATACGACATCCCGCAGCGACTTTCGATTCGTGTGTGTCGTCGTTTATTATTATTATAATAATATTATTATGCTGCCGACGGTATATATTCTATAATATTATTATACGGACGCGTATATAGTGTTATTACTATTGTGTGTAGTAGTTTTTTGTTCGTGCGAACATTAGATTATATAGCAGCACGCGCGTATGGGCGATGTATACGAAATAATATATTTCGTATTTTTTTGTTCATCTCAAATTATTGTTATCACTATTGCAGGTTAGACTGCTGTTCCGATACGATATAGTCAAAAGTGTGTCGTGCACCCTAGTTCTGCAGCAGTCGCAGTTGCTCCTCGCAATAACGCCATTTAAATTTTCGTATCGTGCCTATATTATTTGGGCACCCGCGGTCTTAGAATAGCGTATTAGTCACAATGGCGCCGACGTTTTTAAAACGTGGTCGGACAATTTCAAAACTCCGTGGCCTCAATATCTTAATTATTTAATATATAAAGGTACCGAACTTAATATACATTTACTCATAATCATGACTTATAAACATACTCATGCTCATAATAAAGTTATGATGTAAATGAAATGTCAGTTTTTTCAAAAAAGAGGTCGGGCCACGTTAGCACGTACTTCGGCGCCACTGGTATTAGAGTCAGCTCTTCGAACTTTTTATTTTCCGAAAAACTCGACCCGTTACGTTTGCCTACCTGTCGGCAGTTCCTGTAAATTTTTTTATTTGACATTCAGTGAGAGTTGAAACACGCGTAAATCTCCACGCCCGGACCGGATCCCGAAGTAGGTAGCAGTTGGTGCAGTGTATTGGCGACCGAACCGATTATATACATGACGCGTAGCCGGCCGGCCAACGATATCGAGCCGCTGGAAAAAAACCAGTTAACGTGTTAATAATATAATATATTTCCCGCGATTTAGAAATCAACTTTGGAGTTTTAATGCGTCCGCGGTCGACTGGGAACAAAGTATTATTATTATCGATGCATGAAAACGGTTAAAACTTTCTGTGGATTTTCGATAGTGTTATAATAACTATCGAGCAGTATGTAACTTTTCTATAGTTATAAAAGTAGGTCGACGGAACAGCGGATGTCCTGTAAAATATATATGTAACATGGATAATAATGTTATGTTCTTTTAATTATACATTGACCAACGTCATACTCGCGCGTATAATAATATGCGTGTAGGTATCTATATAGTATATGTATGTATGCTTGTCGAGTCACTATAAAAAAATCCAAAGTGTAACACGTGATCGTGACACAAATCATCGTGAAGACATTATACGCGAAGAAGACACGTCCAAGCTAATGCGATGCTGCACAACTGACGAAACGTCATTCGGCGCACAACTCCCCGTCAACTGAAGCACACGCGCTCGGCCCAGTGTATGATTATTGCTCATCGAGTCATGACTAACCCAACCCTCTTCGTGGTGCTAAAGAGCTTTATTTTCGTCCTATATAACGGTGGCGTACGTCTGTTACAGTATATTAATAACAATAATAACGCATCATATTGAAATATTATACATTCGTATTCAGAAACTAATTGAATTTTCATAATACAAATTATAATGCGCAGAAATTATGCGTATATATAATTATAAACGATATGATATTATTCTACGAATTTTGACGAAACGGGGTATAATCAGTACGGCTTAAACAATTATTATTTTTGGTCATGTCTGATTTTTATTTTTTTAAAGCATTTGCACAAGTTTTACATTTTTGTATGTAACGATTGATAGTTGGTCTTGATGGTTATAAATTCAAAATATTATACCTATTCTCAGTATACATTCCTATATTTTTTATTGGGATTCAAATAATTAATTTTGTAATAGTTTCAACGAATATTTCGCTGCATTATACCTGGGTACTATAATTCAATATAATATGGTTGTATATTATATTATATAATAGTATTGTACTCATTTTCACATATAGGATTATGGCTGCGTCCCGATCGTCTGTTGTGGGTACATAATATAATATGCACAACACGATAACTTTAATAAGGAGTGGATGAGGGATTCAAAGGAACGAGACATTTAATATAGGTTAGGTATTTGATGCAGAATAAGCGCGAACGTTTAGGCGTGCGCTTTATGTGGGTTTTTTTTTCGCATCCGATTACACGAGACCCGTTGGTTATCTTTGTGAGTGAGATGCGTCTGAAAAATCAAATTAACTTTCAACTAAGAATTTTTTTTTCGCATACAAATTGGATAGCTGAACCGAGAAAAAAAATAAGGGCGACCATAAAAGAGTGGGCTTTTTGAACTTTTTTCACTCATGACTTGACTCTTTATAAACGTGAATACGTAGGTATACATGTGTATATACGCGGAGCTGCTGGAGAAACGATATTATTTATTCCTTTCGGCCCCGTAAAAGCGGAACTTTTGAATACGACAAACGAGACGGGGATGAGATCTCTTGGTTTCATTTTATTTATTTTTTGTCTGTACACATATTATATATATATATATTTATACGTATATTATATACTTTTTGCTACTTCCCTCCGCTCGTAATAACAATAAGTGTGTATAATGTATATATATATATATATATACAAAAGCTTTTTTTTTCAAAAGCATATCTTCTCCCTTATTCGCACGCACACACTTTCCGAACGCTATATTCCCTCTTATCTCCGCGAGTGGCTGTTGTATAGCTGGTGAGTGGTGTGGTGGCGGAGGAGGGCAAAGGCTGATTTCAATGAAAACGGCCGCCGACCCGACGCCATTTAGATTCCTTTGCAGCAGACATCGTTTTACACCTCCTGAAATCCCAAACTCCGAAGATCTTGTATGGAACACACCGATATAATATTTAAAATGTATATATATATAATATAATAGTTGCTTCGTCATCGACACCTTTCAGTGCGCGTTCGTGGAGGGTTGGATAGACATTCATTCTGTCGGACCAGATCCATTATCCGTCCGTCTATACGGTACAATGGCCGTTTTCCCCCTTGTCCTTCGAATTACGTTTAAAAGGATCCCCGGGCACAGACCGACCGACGTATTATAGTCATCCTGTATACACACACACACACACACACACTGCCTCTGTTGTGTTTGTAATTTAGATGGCGATTTTGTTAATCGATTCTTAATACCATTATAGCTTAGTTCTGTATTTAGTGTCGGTCTCTCAAATGGGGGGAGGGATCGGAATACCGCTTAAATAATCATTAGCGGTGGATTTTTATCCTTTTTTGGGCGTCCAAAATGGTGAGGTTTTTTTTTATGGTAATTCATTCTTTAAAAGCGTGAAACATTATTAAAAGTGAAAACAAAATACAATGTATAGAGTACACGTGTATCGATAAAAGCGTTTAGTGTTTACGTATGTAAACCCATTATTATTGTTGACAACAAACGTATTACATTAAAAATAGTAACTTCGAATTGAAATTTGAATGGATGATGATGAACGATCATTGTTTGGAGGAATAGACTGCAAAAAATACGATGAAAAATGTAGTTATAATGTAGTTATAACATATTATAATATATAAGTATTATAATAGGACAAAGAACAAAATAAAAAAAAAAATCGAAAATCGGTAGGTATAACTGTAAACTAAAATAATATAATACGAGACTACCCATATTATGATAATGTGTATATTTTAATATTATAATGTGTAAACAATTTCGAATTTTATTTTTAAACGCCAAACGATTTTTTTTCGTTTTTGATTTATTTCCATCTCTGATTTTTATAATATATTTATTATATTATATTATACGCGTATTATATATTATATCCCCGCTACGTCGAGCTGCTGTTGCAGACACGTCTGGGCTATATTATACAAACTGGAACGCGAGTGAAATGTGTTTAAATATATAAGTTTCTCGTAAATTTAAATATTATTAAATACCTAAACAATATACCTGCAGCAATGTAGCCGGTTCCTCGCGCACATTATAATAATAATCGTCGTCGTCGTCGTCGTTGTCTTGGTCGTCGTCGTCGTCGTTATAACGGCCTATATCGTTTCCCATTAAAAAACCACAGATCCGACGTTAAACACGTATCGTCGTCGTCGTCGTCGTCGTGGTCGTCCAGTATTTATCTGCAGCTAGTAAACGCGTGTGTACACACATTATAATATTATGTATATGTATATAATTCCCCTCGAACATGCGCGCGTATAATATATTACACGAAACACGTATTTTTTTAAATGTTTTTTTTTTTCGGCCGCGTCCTAAACGTCCGCCGAAAGATATACTATACCGGGCTAATAATAATTAAAACGCGCCGTAGAGTGTGTCGGTGACCGGTCGACGGCTGCTGCTGTGGCGGCTGAGGTCCGACCCGCGGAAAATATTATACACATTCGGTCGGTATGACGAAGATAATTTTTTCGGTGTAGATCACATACCGACGACCGGCGGACGCGATAGGGTGCCCGCGACCACGCGGTATATACCGGATCCATTATGTATTTTAACGGCTGCGACGATAGTGTTTTTGGATATACAACGGCGTTAAAAACCAACACTATACATAATAATAATAATAATACGCAGTCTGCAACACAGATACACCGTGGGCGTGTGCCGTGTCGTCTTTTCTCTCTTCATATTTATATTATAATATGACAATAATGTCTTATACGTATATTATATTTTTATCATATTACTATCGTAATCGTCATCATCATCATTATATAATATAGGTATTTTATAGTCGAATGACCGCAGAACTCTGTACAGCTATACGCTGTCCGCCTGAACGATCCGAGCACAATAATAATAATTTTATCGTCGCGTTTAAGAACACGTCACACCCGTATGTGTTGTCTCTGTCCCCGTCTCTGTATTATACATACGTACGACATAGACAAAACGCGCTTACGCAGCCTTAGTAGAACTCGTTCATACTTTGTTTTAGAGTCAAAATACCAATATAATCTAAAATATATAATAAATATAGTTTAGAAATAGAAAAAAATTCAGAATTTCTAAGATACCTTTAACTTTTCAAAATATAAATTAAAAAAAAAAAACGCAACGACTTGCCCTTCAGAAATACTGTCATAATTCGATTTTATAATAGGTATTTTTACTCTAGAACCAAAATTGAGCGAGTTCTACTCAGACTGCGTAAGTGCGTTTTGTCTATGTCATACGCGTGTGTTGTCTCCGTCTTACACACGTACGTCATAACAAATGTTCATTCACCAATTTCAATAATGTGCTGTTATTTTTGATATCAGAATGAATTGACCTATTATACAAGTACGGTATAATATCTAGGACTCCTTGTAGCCTTTTATTTATTTTGATATTTTTAAGTTATAGTAATGATAATTTTAAAACGTACAGTTTCAAACAGGTCATAACTTACTTAAAAATAATAATATCATAAAAAGTCTACGCGGGGCTCTAGATAATAATCCTACCTTTAAATTGTATGATAGATCAATTCACTCCAAAATATCAAAACTAACCAGTAAACTATTTAAACTGTTGAACGAAGATTTGCCATGTCGTAGTTGTGTAAGACGGAGACAACACACGCGGGTACGAATACCTCTTAACTTTGACATTGTCGCTGTCCGACATGACCACATACCGTGTCGAACAGTGTCGACACGATAATAGTTGAACCTTTTAACATAATATGTAAACACTCATCGTATTGACAAGTATGAACGGAAATATTATATTACGCTTATGACATTTTAAATGTACGCTGTCGTTCAAAAAAGATAAAAAAAAATAAAACTCGAGAAATTGTGACGATTAAAAAATATAATAATGGCGTTGGTTTGTAATGACTTCGAATCGTATAAAACAAAAAACTACTTCAACAAACGTTAAGGCATTGTACATCACATTATTATATTTGAATATGATGTAGGTATACTAGGGAAGAAAGCAATTCCATATAATTTTATAGGCGAGCCGAGGTTGGATATTTATATATTATACTATTTTCGTTTAATATTATTCTAAAAGAGTGAACACACAAAACTCGTTACCGTTCTATAAGAACAGACAGCAATAATAAACTATATAATTCCGTTGGTGTATCACATGCACCTAATAAGCAATGCAGAAGGCTTCGATGGCTCTTTCCGAATCCTTTAAGCTTTTGATCGGAAACTCTAAAACGTGTCAAATCCAAATTCAGTTATCGGTAGTTCGAACCCCTCGGGGATACTTTTTTTTTTCGCCTACGGCCCGCCGAGGAGGAGAATAATGATGTCCGACTTTCGATTGTAAAATCACAACCGACGTTTTACGATTGTTCTTTTGCTCCACGTACCTGTTGTACATATATATAATACAAATATATTGACGTCGATTGTTCCGCAGTGAGATATTTTATCAGACAACATTATACGAGACGCGTATTTGATATATTATTATTATTGTTTTATCGGCTCTATAGTACGACACTATAATTAATTAAATGTAATTATTACGATGCGTTTAACTTTTAATACTATAGTATTATATAAGTTCGATGTTTTAAAAAATCAAAAACCGATAAATATTATTATTATTATTCGCTTGATTTAATGCCTCTATTACGTTTTAACGACCTTTAAAGTATATTGCTGCTGTATCAAAACTTTTAATGCGACGTAACCTTATGTCTAGACCTACTTTATATATAATTATTTTTTTATTAAGTTTGAAAATATTTTAGCCGTTCGAAAAATGTTATATTAGTCATAAAAAAAAATATCGATGTTCGTTATTTATTAATTTCTAAAATTCTAATGTATTAATATCTATATAATAATTATGTATATATAATCGATTGTTATTTATAGACGTTGTAAACTATATATATACACATAGGTACCTATACTGTAAACTACCATCACCAGAGAGTCGACGGGTTGATTTTATTATCGAGTTTATAGAAATAACTACTTTTATAAAAAGTCATCAAAGTGTTTGAACTATAATTTACTCTCAAGTGGTGTACTTGCAGGATAGCTTACGCAGAATGGCGAGTAAACTTCGGCGAAGCACTGTAAAAGTTTCTATACAGTGTATTACCGTAATTTTCCGGATAAATCGGGTTTCACGTTATTACCTTGGACTCTCGTCCAATTTTTGCCATTCCGTTATATCCAAACAACGTAAACCGTCCGTAAATATTTGCCCAACCCCTCGAGTCCAATAGAAGGACAAGAGCCCATGCAATTTTATGCCGACCGTTGTCGTAGTATTATCGACCACTCCAACGAAACGTTATAACTTATAAGTAACAATGTCATCAGAAATGAAAATACAACCGATGGAACTAGGTTCAACGAGATAGCCTGTTATTATGAAAACTTCTCTAAATTGCAAAATGTCTGGTAATTTTTGCCCGTAGTAATTTTGACGGTAATACAATGTCTGTACACTGCTCTGTATAGCCTCCTTCAAAGCCTCATATAAAAACGTACTTATTATTATTATTCTGTCTGCAGTTAAGCATGTTTTTACATTTTTTATTATGTATAAATTATGTATATGTGGTAATACACGGCTTTATATAATATCATATTGGACATTTTTTTTTTAAATTAAACTCAATTTCTCGGAAAATATTCGTGTTTTTGATTAAAAAAAAATATTCTGCTTTGAATTTATTTTCTGAAAAATAGCGCGTGTGCTCAAAAGAAACATTAACTATTGTTTATATAAAAAAGTAATTAAAATTATTATAACTGTTATTATATTTAATCGTACCTATTATATAATGTATAGATATCGATATCGTTTCAGATATCATCCAATAATCGCTGCGTACACCAAATAATATTATTTGATCATTTGATAGATCAGACACACTCCGTTAATAGTTAATACACATTTAATTGCAGCCTATACGAGTTTAACACGATTACCACCGGACTATTTCATTAAAGCCAACTGCAGCTGTTTATTGTTCCGATCCATTGTGTCAGCAACCTCTTTCACGCATTTGTGGTTTTCCCTCCAAAAGGGCATGCCTGGACACTTTTTTTCCACCCCCGTCGGCAACACACGAAAGACAATTTAATTAATTTTTTTTTTTTTTTTTGATATTTCTTGTCGGCTGTCGGGAGGACTTTTAACAGGATTAAACCGCGCGACATCCCCGCCGCCGTCGCCGCCGCTACTCCTGCAACAGCACCACCGCCGCGCTCTCTAAAATAACCACACCGGAAGGCTTTGTCCTTAAAATGCCAACTTTAATAACGTGTCCATTGTATGGGTTGCGATGCATATATATATATGTATATACATTCGGTCGATCGACATGACATAAATTGAAAAACGTCCGTCGGCCACGAAAACGCTGACGATATTTTTCCGAGTCACCAAGTACACAGTGCTATTGTAATGGGGTTTTATCGCACGGGGGCCGGGGGGTTTAAAACAAAGTAGTTTGTTTGGATTGGATCCAAAATAAGAAGAGAAAATAAAAACATTGTGTACCGTACACTGAGCGTGTGTGTGTGTCTTGGAACCTTTTCAAACATCGCATCTATATCTCCCTCTGTCTATCTCTCTCTCTCCCTCCCTCTCTCTCACTCTCACTCTTTCTCTCTCTCTCTTTATCTCTATCCACCTCCCTCCGTCTCTCTCTCTTTATCTCTATCCACCCCTCTCCGTCTCCGTCTCTCTCTCTCTCTCTCTCTCTCGGGCGCAAAAAGGGCTTTTTCCCGTGGAAAACGCCAATAACATAATGCGTACACGACGGTTTTTCCCAGGCAATGTGGTCGGCTCCCCGGAATGGGGCGGTATACGGTTAGCTGTGCGAGACTATATACGCGCCATAAAAAGAGATTGCGAATCCGAGATATTGCCGTCTGCAGGGCCCTATTCGATTTGTGTTCGAAATATATTAATCTCCGATCGTTATTACATATTTTATTATTATTATTATATATATATATACTTTCTACTACCGGATATCCGATGGCGCCCTAAAAGAGTCGGCGTTTTTATTATTCCACGTATATATATATATATATTTCCCCCGAGTACATGGCGTTTATTTTGATAGGAATCGTCCGCCGCGCTAAACATTTTTCATTAAAATTATAATTTTGTTATTTTCCCGGTAGAGCCCGAAAATTATTCGATTATATAGTTATTAAAACAATTTTAAACAAATCTACTGAGCAACCTAATTATCGACGTTATTTTTTTTATACGCGTCATTATAATGTTCGACTTTGTAATTTTGATTCGTTTGTTGTACATATACTACTCTGTATTGTTCTTATATTAATTAGTTTGCCGATTTTATTGAGAGTATTATTGTTGGGAGTAATGCGTTGTAAAATATCAACATGAAGATTCCGACACATAATTCGGTGAACGATTTTTGTTTTCGCCGACTATTTGTCGAATTGTATAAATATTAAATATATTAATATAATATAACGATCGTGATTAACAATACATCACCAATGCAGTTTGTGTGCCTACAATTTATTATTCATAATAATGTATGAATTATGACTCGATGGCGTTTGAGGATAAGGTATCGATGAATATATTACTCCGTCCCATGTGGTTCTGCAGACTACGATTTTGGCCGTTAACAATGCATTCTCGCCGTATATTGTTGTAACGGTTCGAATAATAATTAGATATTCATCGGTGTTCCTCGCGAGTCTTGTAAAATAATTTATTCCTTCCTGCGAGTTTGTTTTTATCCGGACAAGACTTTCTAAAAGGTCCTCTTATTCTTGATCCGTATATGTGATTCGTTGACGGTATTTTGATTACTTACTGTTTTCGTTATTGCTTCCACTCGTTCGTTGTAAGATAATATATTAATATTAACCCATTGTCAGCATATGATGTATATGCTTGCGATGCGATCGTTTTGTTTGTACAGGGTGTTTCAGCATGCTCACTTCTCATAGATATTTTATCCATTATCATAATGAATTTATTCAAATAATCTGATTTTTCGACTTTTATTAAGTACTTATATGTAGGTAGACTTATATGCATGCATTTAAATCAAAATTTAAACAAATATAGTTTCCAAGTCACTAAACTTAATAATATTGTTACGTTAAATATAAAATAGATATAAAGGAGAGACACACATTGAAAATCTCCGACTACCTTGCTGAATCTGTAAACCTAAAACCAAACAATGTCTTCTAACTACTTGAACTTCTGACCACTATGCCGTGGTCCATTCGGCTACTCCGTCTCGCATCAAATGCTTTATTTTACCTACATCCTATAGCCATTGATTTCGCGGATAGTTTATAATATAAAAAACAATAATAATAATAATGTAATATTCAGTCTAGTCCTTATAATATTTTTTACAAACATAAAATACTATAGTAGGTAGGTACCTACATGTGGAATTATGGAAATTAATTACTTTAATTTACTAATCATCGTAGCCCATACGTATTTAATCCCATATGATCGTGAACAATATAATTCTCTCAACCATCCAACAGACACTAAGCTTCATAACAGAAATAGAAATTGAAATCTTATTTCAAACGATTAATATATATGTAAAAACAAAAAACTATTGCAATAACAAATAATATTATGTAAAAATGAATGTCAAGTGTCAGCCAATAGCCATCGCTGCCTATGCTTATTTCTAATAAAAAAAATATGTATATATAATTCTCGGTTTAATATGAAGTTTATTATTATTCAGAAACTTTTCGTCCGAATTTATTTATATACATGTTATATAAATCTGTACAATCTCACATATTGTATAATCTGCTAAACAATTTACAGTAAAAAAAGAGCGAATCTCATTTGAAAGTATAATAAGTGTTTGGAAATCGGGTCCCCGAAATATACTCAAAAGTGCCAAAAACCAGAAATAGAATAAATTGATTGTTTATAGAGAAATGCGGCGGGAGGTGAGTTTACTCGGCGGATCTGCACCCTGTATGATGGCTGTGCATAAAATATAAACGTATACAAATGTACAATAGTATTCAATTTGTCGTCATCGAAGAGCGTGTGCTTTGATACTGTAGCGGAATTAATGTTCGGTTAATCGAATGAATTGATAATCGATGTACCCACCTACCTACCCATATATATATATATATATATATATATAAATAATAAATTTATTTCCGTTTAATTCCGTCGTCTGACAGAAATGAAAACGCTATTAGCGCGCCAAACCTATAATATTATATCGGGTCAGCGAGTTCTCGTTTTGTATGAATAACGAACCGTATTCGGATCGTGATTCGTACATTATATTATTATGCGTATAATAATAATAATATAATAGGGTTTCTGGATTCGATGTTATTAAAATTTCAGCAAATATGGTTTTCCATATTTTTTTTCCTCGGCCCCTCGTCGTTATTATATACGTCGTCGTCAGCGAAACGAGGTAAAAAATAAACTTACCGATCCCGCGCCATTTCACCCATTTGTGCACATCACGACCATACCCACCTACCTGCCTATTATTCTATACGAACGGATTACGCATTATCGCGCCGTTAATTATACTGGGTGGGCAAAAATACAATATAATAATATGGCGCTGTGTTGGAATAAAAATAATAATAAAAAATAACAATCGTAACCACCGCGCGATAAATCAACGACACCGAGTGAAAATATAAAAATTATATATTATTATCATATCGTATATTATAATATAATGCCGTCATCCCTACCATGACACCCCTGCGGCCCTGCGCGACACTGCCGCTGAACTGCGCGAGAATATTTTCGTGATATAATAATAATTATGCACACATAGTATCGTCATAACTCGTGACGGCGGTGGCTGTGTATGGTATATACCGAGTACCTACCTATATTATTCTCGAGTATATTATTATTATTATTATTATTATTATCATCATTAAACTCGGCGGCGGACTTGGCTCGGAATTGCCCGACTATCACGTGCAGGCCCACCCGCGCCGACCTATATAATATGTGCAGGGGACGCGTCCGGAAAACGTATATTATATATATATATATATATTATTATTATATTATATTATTGCGTTATACTTTATCGGACGTCGCTGCAGGAATGTCCGTTTGTTGCGAGTCTCCAGCGACGCGTCCGTTGATTTATTGCAGACGCGAAACGTATATAATATTATATATATAAAAACCGGGGAAATATATCAAACGTCTCTATTCCCGTCGGTATTTCCGGAAAGCGCGCGCCCGCTACTTCTGCGCCTCCGAGTTTGGCCATAAAAGCCTCGGTGGCGGTGGCACGAGGAGCGGGAGGTGAAACTTATATTGTTTATGGTGTATATAAGTAATGAATGTCTTGAGTGCGTTTTCGACTTTACAGGTAGGTTTATATGTGTATATTATTATGCCTATATAATAATAATGATAGAACGCCCTCCTTGCGACCGTACACTTCCGTATTAGGTATGGGGGAGATACCTATATGTGTGTGTGTGTGTGTGTATGTGTGTGTGTGTATATATATACAGAGTGGTCCGGAATGTCGTCCTCACCAAACATTAGATTTGTGTGCTTAGTAAATAATTATACGTTAAATAATTTATATGGGGGGACTCGTCTCGTGTAGATACGTGTAATCACATTATATAGGTATACCGAAAATCACGTTATATGGCCGCGACACGCGCTCGCCAATAAATTATAAATTAATTCAATATTATTTCATGCTCAATGCTTGTAAATATTATTATTATTATTATTATTATTATTATTCCATATTAAATGAGAATTGGGTAATGCATGTTATTTAGGTATACGAACTATAGGTATTCCAATGTTATCAAACGGAGGATATTAACTTATTTAAAAAAATGTACTTACCTAGATAATCATTACCGATAGATGTACAACTATATCTGTAACGAAGTCGTGGTATAGACAACTCGGCTTCACATTACCTTTATATACCTCTGCACGACGGGTATACCTGTACAGTGCATACCTATATACTATTATAGCCTCATTGAAATCCCTATTAGAGGAGACGCTAACGACTCGGGTGTTACAAATATACCTAGAGAAGTATATAGTACCCATCCCGGGAAACTATCTAAAAAAAATTCCAAAAATATCATTTATCACCCCCCCCCCCCCCCCCGCTGAGGCGCCTGTCTCGTGCACGCGTGTGGGGTCTATTTGCTTTTCACTTATCCCTCGACCGTTCTCCCACTAACATCTCTCTCTCGCACTCTATGCTAATGCTCTGCAGTCTATACTAAACATTTAAACCTATGCTATTTCATAATATTTTATGCTCAACGGTCGTAATAATATTATTATTCTATACAGAAGAGGTTACCTATTTATTTTGTCTGATATGGCCTGAAATGAGAATCGGACCTTATGTTATTGTTGGCCGTTCCAAATATGTTGTCGAACGGAGGATACGAAAGTACATAGTTACCTAATCAATGTCGGTCGAATACTAATATACAACTATCTGCAACGAAGTCGTGGTATTGACTCCGCGCGGCTGCTTATTATATACCTACTAATAATATACCTCGGTGTCCTGGTCTTTAGGAAAAAAAAAACAAAATTCCAAAAACAGAATTATGACTTATCACCCCCAACGCGTTGTCGAGCGCGCGCGTGTGGGCTCTATTTGTTTCTCACTTATCCCTCGCACGTTCTCACACTCATCATTCTATCTCACTCCGCGCGTGTCCCGATAGTTTTAACACGTGGGACGTGACGTGCAGCAGTATAATATACGGGCGAGGAAAAAAATTGCCCACCGACAATATTATTTTGTTGTGTGTATATTATTTTTTTTTTTTTTTGTCCACCTAAACGCTGCTCGAGTTAATTATAATTATTATGCGGCGGCGGCTACGCAGCTTGCGGGTCTCTGTCATTAACGAGGGGCGAGAAAAAGCTTTCGTTATATTATTATTATTATTATTATTATTATTATAATAATATTTTCTCTAGAGGTCGGGAAAAAAACTCAATAGTATAGCTAGTCGCCGTCGATGATGACGATATATTATAAAATAAACGCCAGCCGTCGTCTGTGACCTTTTTTCGGATTTTTTTTTTCATAAATAATCAGTCGGCGTAGGCACTCGTCGCGTCGCCGCCGCAGCCGTCGTTATAGTTATAGTTATAGTACAAAAATAATAGTTTTTTATTTTCCAAATATTCCGAGTGGGCGCCGCCGGACAAATAATAATAATATATTTTAATATTATTTCCCCTACACATGGCCGCCCCGCGTGTCATCTTCGCTTCGTCGCGTGTACGATCGCGTGTGGGGCAGCACCGGTAGCCGGTCCTTACACCTCATTAAGTATACACTAAGGCCCGGTCGTTCATCAATATAATTCTTCGTTGTCGGCTAATACAATATATATATATATATATATACTTTTTACTACTATAACCGGCCTCAAGTGCGCGGTGCATGGTGGTCGATTACCCAAAAACATGCGTCCTCCGTCGAGTATGGTATACACGTCCTATATGTTCACGGGAAAAAAATCAATCGTCTCGGTGATTATTATTTATATTTACTCTTGGGCGGACGTCACTATATACTGCAGCAACTCGCTCTCATTGACGACGATTACCGACCGACGTTGACCGCGCGTGCAGCTATTAAGCTAATATTGTATTATAATATATAATAATAATATATTCGAGTATATAGAATATTGGAATTTAAAATTGTTATTAGTGATCACGTTTTGGTGCACAGGACCGTTTGGGGGCGGCCGGGAGGAGTTAAATGAGGCGTATATTATAAAGAGAGTTTGGTGCAGCAGTCGTAATTTTGGGTTCCTATACATATAAGTAGGTACTCACATAGAAACAAGTTTAACACAAACACTTATTATAGGTAGCTTAATACCAATTTCATAATATTAATGAGGTTTTTCTCGTTAAAACGACCTCCTTATTACGTATATAATATGAGCTGAGAATTCAAATTTTAAGTACCTATCGCGGTGTTGGATGTACGTCTTAAATAGTCGTCTCCTAATACGCGCGTCGTGTGTTGTTGAAATATATTTTACCGAAACATAATATTATTCAAATGGTAACCCACTGTGATCTATAATTCAGGTTAACTAGTAAAAACGGCCAACTATTTTGGTCTGTATAACATATTATTACCAAAAAACTTTAAACATCCCGATAACCGGTGTATTCCGAATTCCTCTAGATGTAAGATCATCGTGCTCTGACAGCGTTTATATAACTATATACCTAATACTGGACTCCAGATAACTGCACGATATCACCTGCCACCTGCACAGTGAGATCATCTATGCGTCTGCTGCTAATAATGAGAATATACCATGACCTGCAGCTACCGCGACTGCACTGAAAGAAGTACCTCATATTATGTATACCACAAAACGTTTCGATTCGTCGCTTATATACCGAGTATATCGAGTAATCGAATACCGGAAAATTATCTGTTTATTATTATTATTTATAATCGTACGGCGTCCGCCCCATCAGCGGCGGAAATACTGCAAAATACAAATATTCTAAGCATTCGTTTTTCCATTCCACTCTATCAACGACACTGCCGTCGGTCCATGTGTACAATATATGTCTATACGTAACATATACATAGTGCGTACGGCTCGAAGCACTCGTTATATATATATGTATGTACGATAATAAAATATATTTAAGGTAAATCGTTTGAAATTCCTCCGCGTATATATGTATACTGCAGGGAAATACGTGTAGGTATATACGGAAGTGCTTTTCAAAAGTTCTCCGGGTTAATAAAAATATATATCACGTAGCTATAGTAGGTATGCCGTTGGAAATTTCTCACTTTTAAAATAACCATCCCCTTTGCAGCAGTCTCGTCCGCCTTCCCGGCAGTAGCTATAGTCGACGACGTTAATCTATTCATGACCTTTATCGTCGTCGTGTATTTATTTTCCATCGGAACCTTTCCGATATGTATATATATATATATATATACACACCACTAAACCGTTCGAATTCGCATCGTTAAATGCGTGTAATAATATATAACGTGCAAATTATCATTTCCGTTTCCTAATAATATATTATACGTCGACGATGACTGTCGGCGTGTAAAGCAATAGTTTTCTGTCGACGGGTTTGACGATTAATATTACTATGACAATGCTCGCCGATGTAACAATAAAAAGGTAGCTATGGCGACACGATCGTGAATCGAATATCAATCGTATATCTTCGTACACGTTTTTAGCATGCGTATTACATTGTTATCCGACTCGGACGTTTTGTGTCATTCTTTGAGTCGGCGCCGTCGAACACCGCTAGCGACGAGCGTAGTATTGTTTTAAATTATCATAATGTATAATAATATTATAGCGTATTTTATCGTATTTTATCGTCGACAACATAATGTCGTTATACTATATTATACGTACAAGTACGACCGCTGCGGTGTCTTTCTTTCTTTTTTTTTTTTTTATCGAAAATAGATGCAAAACATGATATTATATAGTAATAACCGCGCGTATTGTCGGTTTTGAACTATATTAGTGCTGTGCGCAGTAATAAAAATATTATAGCGGTGCATGCGACGGTGATAATAATATTTTTCGTGAGAATTCTCGCTTTATTATTTTTATTCGACTGCTCGATAAGTATATGTCGTTTCTGTACGACATAAGCCAGAAGTCGTAACGTGTACACCGCGTATAATTCAATATATATATATATATAATATAAAGTGAGTCATTGTTGTGTTTTCATTTTCCTCTTCCTCGAGACATCATCATATGCCGCGACGAACACCAGATATTCTCGGGAGGGTAAAATATTACGATATTTACACAGTAGCATTATAAACATTGTATATATATAAATATAATAATGCGCGCAAAGAGAGACGAAAAAAACCACGCGCGGCGGAGACGATGACAACCCTTATGTGTTGTCAATATTTGTCCGCCCTAACGACGGCTCGGGTCCGGTCTTAATCCCTTTAAACGCGGAATTGCCTTCTAGCCCCCCCTCTCGTCCCTCCCCACGTACACACTCGTCGTCGTCGTCGTTGTTTTGACCGTCGAGAAAACTCTACGACCAAAGCCACCGCAGCTCACCCTGCGCAATGCTGCTACAGCGGTAACCGAAAATGCCATTCGCATATTATTCATTCGTTCGGGCGCGAGTGATGTGCTCGCGTTTTCTATACGTTTCAATTTAGGTACTCGTTTTCGAATCGTCCCACGCTCCCGAGCCGCCTCCCTAAACCGACCAATCTGCATATATAAATCCCGTCACAATATCCATAGTGCGACTGCACTATATATATATGTACATATTATTACGCGTGCATAATCCGGTGTCGCGTTTAATCCGGATTTATTTATATATACGCGCGACGATGCGGTGGCGCGGAAAACAAGTTTAAAAATGCAAAATATATATTATTAAGCCGTGCCCCCGTAAAATATTAATGCGTGTAACGTGTACCTAATCCCTTTATGTATATCATGGCGGAAAAAAAATGTCCCACATCGCTATAGGTACCTAACGAAACTGCGTATTATATTTTGTCGTATTCGTCCCGCTCCGTGTTCGAAACACATATTACACCTATACATAATACTATACACTATCGTACAATATTGTAAACTATATAATATGCACACAGCTGCGGTATTAGTTCATATTATACACAGTCAAAAATTATCGAAATTCATATCATATTTTGTTTTCTAATTGATGTACCTACCTACGCCCGAAAACTGTACACGCTGGACACAGTTGCACGAGAGTTGCGATTTGGCGATTTATAATATTTTGCGAGGTATCGGAAAATTTATTGCAGGCCAAAAAAAAAATATTTTACCAAAATAATACACGGCCGATAACGCTGACACGACTGCTCTATAAATCAATTAACTAACTCAAATATGTGTGACGATGTTTGAGATAACATTTTCCGTCAAAAAAATTGATTGTACGATACCATCTATATACTGCTGAAACTGGCGTCCGGCATAATATCACTAATAAAAACAAAATGTAAATTGACTACCTTTACTTATTATAATTATTGTTTGTTTTCGCAGTGCTCAAAGACGAATTCCGAGTGGAGCCAAAGGACACGAAAGTGGCCCAGGGGCAGACGGCGCTCATGGAGTGCAGCCCACCGAAAGGTCATCCGGACCCGATGGTCGTATGGAAGAAAGACAGAGAAGACGTGCACATAGATTCGACGACAAGGTACACCCATAATAATTTCATAATATTAATATGTTATATATACAGAAAACCTTTTCCAAGTTATTTTTCAATAAGACTTACATGCCTACCTAACGAGTTTAATATTCACCGTATATTATGTCGTATTATATTTTTATACTTATGTCATGAAAAACATGGCTATAAAGCGACGAATGCGCAATACATAGGTACATAATATTACGACCTAATCGGTCCGCGAGCTTATAATAATTATGATAATAACAATAATAATAATAATAGTCTCTTCGCGATTGTGCAGGATAAAAGAAACTCCCAACAGACAAAACCGCGGCTTAAATGAGTACAGCGAGTATAATCATTATTTATTGTCCCATCCGGTACGTTAAAAAAATAATATATTATAGCACCACTACAACAGCTGTAGATGTATAGTCATTGTTGCTGTCATCGATTTTGGCTGATAAACTATTTCGCATTCTAATTTATATTTTTTCACTCATTATAATGATATTATAAGAGAAAAAAGTATTTATATTATATTATGATCAACCGGTGATTAAAATAGATGCGTATGCATTAGGTATGTCTATAGCGATTTAAAATTAATTACCTATACATGTTAATAAAGTTAATAAACATATTATATTCAAAATTGAATTTGTCAGTACTACATGATAGCAGTATAGCAATAATATTATGTAAATAAAGCCGCTATAAAACCAAATTAATTATATGGACACAGGCGTATGATAATAATAAATTTCACTAACTAGTTTATTTCATAGTAAAATTGTTTTTATTTCAACATCGATAGTAGCATCATACCTAATCCTTTGGTATGTTGTTAAATTCAATGGTTATTAACTGTAATCTTGTATCGGTCTATCGACAATATAATTAAAGCATTCCGCGACCACTGCTTATAATTCACTTATTATCGATTAATAATATTATACAGTATACCCTTATGGCCCTTTATTACCGTTAGCTATACCGTTCGTTGTGTTGATATAATATGCATTATCATAGGTATAATAAATGTAGAATAATATTATTTCTATTTTCAAATGTATATTATTACCTGTACAGCCGTATTTAGATCGCCACTGACATTATATGACTTGTTTGTTTAGGATGCGAATCGTAGACGGTGGCAATCTTATGATTACAGACGTCAAGCAAGATGATGGCGGTGAATACCTGTGCGTGGCACAGAACATCGTAGGCAAGAAGGAAAGTACACCGGCCAAACTCACCGTAAACGGTACGTATATCTATGAGTGATATGATGTTGATAATAACATAATTTTTTTCGTTTTTAACCGCTGCTTGTATGTAGTGCTCCATTTTATATAAATACTGAAAAATATAACTAACGATGAATACTGAGCAATGTGTTTGATATTTACATTTGGAAATTTTAAGAAAAATTCTGTTCATTCAATTCATTCTGCTTCAGAATAAACTATAAAGGCATATTATTTATTTATTTTTTTTTAAACCATAGCTTAAAAACATATAAAACCCGAACATTATAGTGAGACAAGATGTTTTTATTTTACTAAAAAAACAGTAGTTAATATAATTGATATAGTAGCAGTTTACATTAAGGAAAAGATCTCTACAAAGATTATCGAACGTGTCCTGATTGACTATATAAAGCCTAAACTATGATAAGATGGTTTTTGAAATTATCATGCCGTGCCTTCATTACTTCTACGAAGAAATGATTGTGGACTAAGAAAAGATTTTCCGAAATTACAATTTTAATGAGGTGCTCATACAGAAAATTTCAGATTCACGGTAAAAATCGAAATTTTTTTTTACAAAGGGTTTTCGTTGGTTACAGGTTATAATACTACTCGTATAATTATATAAATAGTTGAAACTAGAAACTATAGTATAAAATAGCACGCTATTCGATATTGTTCCTCTACAAGGAAAATCTATGAATCATAAATATATTTTTGTTAATTTTGTCAGAAACAACAAATCTTGTATCCGGCCCAAAAACATATTTTTGTTTATAGTAAATTTTTTATAAATAAACAACTGCCACTGGTTACATAAAATTAAATAATTATCATGATAATTGGATATAATCTTACCCTGTATTCGATATTAATTGTTCACTATACCTATTTTTTGGATAAATCGGGTTTTACGTTATTACCTTGGACTCTGTCCAACTTATGCCATTCCGTTATACCCAAACAACGTAAACCGTCCGCAAATATTTGCCCAACCCCTCGAGTCCAATAAAAGGAAAAGAGCCCATGCAATTTTAGCCGACCGTTGTCGTAGTCGTTGTCGTTATATTGTCGACAACTCCAACGGATAATTATAACTTATAAATAACAATGTCATCAGAAATGAAAATACAACCGATGGAAATGGGTTCAACGAGATAGCCTGTTTTTATGAGAATTACTCTAAATTGCAAATTGTCTGAACATTTTTCTTCGTAGTAATTTTGATGGTAATGAAATGTCGGCACACTTTATCTATAGGCTCCTTCAAAGCTGTATATAAAAACGCGTTAGATACTCATTATTATTATTAATATTATGCGTCTGCAGTTTAGCTTGTTTTTATATTTTATATTATGTATAAATTTTGTGCCTGTGTTAATACACGGCTGTACATAATATTTTGTTCTACAATTTTTTTAATTCAGCTCAATTTTGCAGAAAATACTTGTATTTTTCATAAAAAAAATATTCTGCTTTGAAGTAGTTCGAAAATAACAGATTAAGATAAATACAAAAGTATAACTTAACAACTAAACAATTAATGTTCTGAAAAAAAAATTGTATTCTTAACAGAAACCAATAATCTTGTGTCCAGCTCAAAAACATTTTATATTAATAGAATTTTTTTATAAATAAATAGTTGCTACTATATTTACATAAAATTAAATTATTATCATGATAATTGGATATTATTTAACCAGTATTTTATATTAATTGTTCACCATACCTATGTTTAAACCCGGGGTAAATGCGAAAATCACAACCGCATATTTGGTTATTTCTGCTAGGTACCGTATGGTTATCTTCGTGAGAAATATTAGTAACATATTATTATCCGCTGTATTAAAATTGAATGTTTTATTTTTTCTATTTTTTTTTTCAAAGCATTAAACAACTATTATACACTGAATATTAAAATATAACAAATCAAACAAAGTTCGTATCATAAAACAATTTGGATTGTTTTACTGGCAACCGAGTGCAGCGTGGGGTTAGCTAGTACCTATACCTAACTATACCTACTTATAAATGATGACTAGATTATTGTTTGTCCCGCCGCGACAGCCCATCAGCTATGCAGCGTAATGTGTGACTACGTCTATCGCATATTGTTTATATATTTTATGTGACGTTAATAATTAGTGACGGCGTTGTCAGTGAAAATACGCTGATTCTCGGGATACGTTAATGCGAGCGAGGAAAAAAAGACCGTCGCGGTAAAATAATAGTACCTACCTAGCTATACTGCGTGGTTTATTGCCGAGTACCGACCGAACGGACACCGCGAGACCGTTGAAATTAGTCGTACATTTTTTATACGCTTCTTTCGCACGGCGTTTACACGCGTGCATAATGTACGACGTACAATATATGTTATGTGTAAGTCGTTTTGGACTGTTTCGCGTGAGAAATATCGCGCAAAACGACGAAATCGACACGGTCGAAATCGAGAGTATATGTGTGCGCCATCTCTATATATACACCCTCTACACACACACATCTGTATTGTATACGCATACAATATTTACAGAGACAATCGTACCGGTCTCTTTTAGTTTTTTCTCCGCGTGTACGCGTGAATTCGATTATATTGGGTGCAAATATCCGCCGCCGGAGGGTGAGAAAGAAATCGCGCTCGGAATAGTAAATGCCCGACGCGAGTATATATATATATTATTGTACATTTCTATATATATAATAATATTATACACGGATCGTCGATCTACCTGTCGAGTCGTCGGCGGTATACTTTTCGTACTACGTACGAAAACCTATATATATATTCTGTTTTATACTTATATAATATGTACATGATAGCGAGATAAAAAAATACCATCAATAGACGCGCATCATCGCCGTCTCGTATGTATCTCTAGTATACATATACGCGTATTATACATTTAGGACAGCGCGCATTATTATACCAAAGGTTTTTCATGTACATTGTACATATACGGTAGGTATATACCATATAGGACATAGGTATATAAACTATTATATACATATATAAGTACGTGCGCTGCAGTTCCGCTGTTACTCTCGAAGTTTCCATCGCATACGTATACCTACAACACATTATATCATACAATATAGAACATCGTGTATTGTATATAATATAGTATACGCACGAATAAGTATATAGAAAATAATACATACGCGAATCGTCGTTGTTCGCGCATATCACCGTGGCATTTTTTTTTTTTTTTTTTTAATCTCTATTTCTCTCGATAGCCATTTATATACTGCAGAGCCTTGGTCGTGTCGAGCAGTCACATCGAATCGGCGTGAATTTGGGGGGGAAGGTTCAAAGCGCAAAGAATATACCCATAACAAACGAAACCGCGAATTATTTTTTTTCAATTTTAAACGTCACTGTCCGCGACGTCGTTTAGTAATTAATTACGTAAATAGCCGACCATCCCGCACAAAGCCGTGACATGGCGAACGTGATTTTACCATCGAAATATATTATATTTTTTTAAATCGAAAACTACCTACTTATCACGTATATATTAAGGAAGTAAATACCGGAAAAAACGGATCCACGACCACCGCAGTGGTGCAGTTAAATTGCCTGTTACAAACGCCATGTGAACGTGATTATTTTATTATTGCAGCATTGTTGTGCGTAAAAAAAAATTAAATAAAAACGCGCGTAATTATATATTGAAATTCCGAAAAAAAAATGGGCCCGCAATCGCGTCGAAAGCATTTATAATAGGCACCTAATAAGTGGGTATATTGTTGTATGGAATTAACTATTGGGACTATAATATTTACAATAGAGTTTGCGTATTTGTTATACGACGTGTGTGTGTACTAAACTCATTACTCGAATAATACCAATACTTATGGCTATAATAGCAGTTGTTGCCATCCACTGTATTTTAGCACCCCGACAAAATGTCACGCCCACAGTTTGCCCCTATAACATGCTCCCACACTATGAGTGTATGGGTAGGTAAACCGCCGATGGGAACCGACTGAAAGAAGTCGTTTTTCGTCGTCAGGCCCGATCGAAACGAACACGGCGGATCGGATGGATTTACGATACGTGCACACGTTCGCCATGCGAGAAGAGCCATTTGGCGTGCACGCTGCAAAGTCGGAGAGTTCAGTCTGACTATACTATACGGACTGATGTATTGTCAGACATTTTTCGTATATTATATACATTATACACGAATAGGGAGAAAATTCGCTGAAAAACTGCGCAGAATGTTTAATGCGCCGGAAACTGAGATATTTTTTTTTTCGCATTCGATCCGCCGCCACCGTCGACGTCGTTTTCCACTCTTGTACGAAATAGATTCTCGTATTCGCACACAAAAAATACATAACATAAGTTTATTATATATATATACATATATATACATTTATTGTTGTCGTATTTTTTCCCTCCCTCTCGGACGCAACAATAGGCGCACGCCATCGGAGTGAGGGCCGTTTGAATAAATGAAAAAAAATAAAAAAAAAATTACGCGTATGCATTTAGAAAATATTGTACCGCCAGTGGCGATGCGCAGTAAACGGCGGGAAAGTCATTAATCCGACACTGAAGCACGAGGGGACGACACCCGTTGCATTTGGCATTACAGACCTGCAGACGGTCGTGCGAGGGCGATTCGAAAAAACAAATGCCAAAACAATAGTATATAATGGTCGTAACATAACTGCGCGCGTATATAGATATAATATTTTTTACAATATTTACTCGACGTACTTATATTATATAATGACGTTCGCAACACATCGTTTAGTATACTATAATAATTATTATATTGTCATTATTTTTCATTATTATATAGTATAGTTCTGACACATATTTTGTCTGTCCTTCAATGTATCGCAGTGTCACTATATTAAACTCCTAATATGGACTGCATTGTAGAATTTATGTATAATTTTTTAGTTATACTTTGATTACGACATAATAATATAGATGGGTACGATACTGTGGGTACTTCGTTTTTATTTTAACATAAAAAATGGTAATTTTGATAATGTTTGGTACAAATATTAATAATATGTGCTTTAAAAAAAATGGGTTTATGTATATTTACTCCCTTTTTAATTACATCATTAATGTCATTGATATACGCGTTATAATAATACGCTTTCGATCGTATTAATTTATCTCTTGTATTTTGCATACGGTTATTCAATGAATAATATTATATGCGTCTTAATATCTTAATTTAATCGCAAATATTGAGATATAAATTTAATTACACGCTTGTTTTAAATTCTAACAGGTCCGATCATTGTATAAATTATAAATGCATAAATCGTTTAACCGTATAATAAATATCTCTTTAAAATTAACGGGTTACGACCCACTAAATACACACTTATCCCTGTAATACGCCCCAAAGTTAGAGGTCTAGCCGACCAAAACAACTTTAACTGTTATTACTGGGTAAACTCGCGTTGCTTAATCTTCTATAAAACAAGATAAACTGTTATTTGTCAACTTTGCTAAGTAACCTAAATGCCTCCGAAATTCAAACGCTGATAATTACGATGTTAATGATTTGGGTGCGATTTTCAAACCTTAAACTATCGTCTGCACAACTTGTCTAAAAGTCACTGCACGATTAAACGTATTTATATCTCAATTACAGCGAGGCCTTTCGGAATACATCCAATTTTTATTATTTTTTTTTTTTTTAATTCTTCCTTTTAACTTTTAAAATATTCTCAATTCAAAATGACGTATAATCTTCAAAAAAACAAAACATACTATTGAATTATCTGTTAAACAAACAATATGTATTCTAGATAGGTATATTTAAAAACAAACATTCAAAATATTATAAAAAAAGAATTGGAGTTACCGCAGTTTAGAAGAAACAATTAATATTTGTTTGAGTATTATACCTACCTATATAATATTTTACCACAGATAACCAGTCTTTAACACGATTTTGTGAATATTATGTCCTACAGTGAAACCATTCATAAACACCGAACCCAAAGACGTAACTGTGCACACCGGACAGACTGCTGAATTCGAGTGCAAGGTGGGTGGCGATCCGAAACCGAACATCTACTGGGAACGCGATGGTAATAAAATGCCGTTCGGCCGAGCCCAGATATTGGACAACAAATCACTGCGGATCATTAACGTGATAGCACAGGACGAAGGACTTTACGTTTGTAACGCCGAAAATGACGTGGGTTCCGAGAAGGCCAAGGCTTCGTTGACCGTACACTGTAAGTATATTGACCGTCATTTTATACCGATGAGTTATCGTTTTAACTATTAAGTAGCTACATATTTAAGTAAATGTATACCTAATTATTTGTATTACAGTATTACACGAAAAATATGGCCATAAACCACATAATATCTCTACCTTAGCCTGTTTTGTATTGTGCAAAATAATATAATTTTTACATAAAATTATTATTTTCTCGGATATCTTTTGTATTTTTTAAAAAATACATTTTTTCGCCTTAGTATACGTTTTTATAAAATATAAAAACTTCTATTTTCCATTTAATTTTATTATTTGTTAGCATATTTTAAAGTACTTTAAAGGAACAGTTATAGCGTATTGAAATTCTCAGAAAATTGTACGGTTTCAAAATGGAGGTTGATGTTGTTATGAAAAAGTGAGTAGGTATATAAACTTTAGAAAAAACACAAAAATAAAAGTGAATAATTAATAACATCCCATTTTTAAATGTTTTTATTTGTTTAATAAAAACACTCTACATATTATCATATTTTATTCTAAAATTTCTCGCACACTTCAAACAGACTGTTCTCAACGATTGGCAGGTTATATTATATACATTATACATACAAAAATTGGCTTATTATACCTATATATAGTTTCAAGCTGCTACTGTGCCGTGCACAAAATAATACGCTTGTTTCGTTTTGAATTGTAAATGTAAATCTCCGACCTATATTATGTATATTATTATTATGTTAATCTCATCCCGTATGTTCTAGCCCCGCCGACCTTTGTGACCAGACCCAAAGACCAAAAAGTGGGGCTCAACGGAATTGCAAATTTCGACTGCGTGGCCCAAGGCAACCCACCGCCGTCTGTGTTTTGGTCACGTGAAGGGTCCCAGGTGTTGATGTTCCCCGGCAACGCGTACGGACATTTTCACGTGACTCAAGACGGCACCCTGCGCATACAGGGAGCTCAAAAAGAAGACGCCGGTTTCCTCGTGTGTTCCGCCCTGTCTGTCGCCGGGTCGGTGACTTGGAGAGCGTTTTTGCAGGTGTGTATTGTAATCATATTCTAATCGTGTTGTTTGCGCGTTAACACCACAACCGCGGTCGTGATTTACGTACCCATTATCTTTTATTGTTGCCACGACAACATACTATCTATGAATATTAAACTTTGTGGTAAATATTGCGTAGGTACTGTGCAGAGGGATTAGCCAAGCATGCAGCTCATCCACTTTGTATCATTAATAAATAATGCTTTTATTCAAAATCTGATTTTTGTAATTTTTAAGTGGGCGTAGGTACTTCCCTAAAGACCATATTTTCAAATACAAAAATTTACAACATTTTTATATCATTTAAAGAGTGGTCTGAGATGACATGTACAATTTTTTTTCCTGGATCAGAGCGATAATTATATTGATTTCACAATACGATGTGTTTTAGATTCTGAGGGTATTAGCTTTACATAGATGTATATTTTTGTTTATTATTATTTTTGTGTCTGGGAACACTTTTAATAATAGAAAAAAAAATTAATGAGAACCTTTTTTTTACTTTGAGTTGTTTAGCCCGTTATTTTTTTAAAATTTTAGATTCATCTTAATCAAAATTCAAATGAGTTATCAAACTTATAAATTCCGCATTTAAGTAAAATATGGTATAAATTGTGTTTAAGCCCTGTATACAATTTTTGGCTTTGTTTTGCACCACATTTTCGCACAATCGAAAGGCCAACTACAATGGTTATTACATTTTTCCGCTCACTGTCTGCAGGTCACATCCGTACAAGACGTTCCTCCACCCGTCGTCGACATTGGACCGACCAACCAAACATTGGCCACGAGATCAGCTGCCACATTACCATGTCAGGCATCTGGTATACCATTGCCTACCATAAAATGGTACAGAAACGGAAATTATTTGTCTCCAGACGATCCCAGAGTAACCATTACATCATCGGGCACGCTACAAATAGACGGTAAGTCTCTATAATAGTTATTGTAATATTTTAACGTTTAAAATGGTATGAAAGTTTTATAATAATAATAATAATTTAATATTTTTTTTTTATTATATCAAAACCATACGATACACCTACCTGCATTACACAACAGACACATGCATTGCACAATCTGTTACTGCTATTCATGATCTTATTTATTGAAAATTTTCTTTTATTTATTATTACTTTAAACACAAAAGAAAAAGCTCTTTTTTATATAGTAGCTACTCTATAGGTACTTTATTTTTGAACTCGTATAAATAAATAATAAAATAATATTATTATTTTATTATTATTATTATTATTTACTCAGCTTTTACTATATAGCATATACCTATACTTTTCTTCGAAATTCTAAAGGAGAAGAAATAACTTTTTGTCGTAGGTACCTTTGAACTGAAATCTGAATTCTTTTTAAATTTGTTTTTCTTAATAAAGATTAAGTGTAAAAGCAGAAATACCGTCAAGTCTGATTATATTAGCGTATTATTTATCATATCATTTGAAAAAGTCCCTCGTTTCAGAATTCTTTTGATATGCAAAATAAGCAAACTAAAATCGTCAGTTGTATTTAATAATTATATATTTAACTATGTCACTAAAAGCAAAACCAAATACTGTATTTTTCTTTCTGAAAACTTAGTTTTTTGTGTTGTTCAAATTGAATCTTTAAAATAATTATGACTCGTTTGATACTTATATATTATGGTAGGTTTAGGTACTGTGTAATCAGCATCTCGTACTCGAAGTTAGCATGCATAATTTATTATTTAACGTGCTTTTTGTGGAAGTAAAAATTAATAAAAATACTTTTGCGTGTAAATTTCTATCGAAGTTTTCATTTTCTACACTCCTACGTATGATGACAAAAAATGGTAAACTCCAGATACGCTAAGCCTACTGTATAATAAACGGTTGTTATGATCGAAATATGACTCATCTGCGTGTGCCTTTTAGAACTCGAAGTATCTGATTCTGGTCTGTACACGTGCACTGCTTCTTCGGAAAGCGGTGAGACTTCCTGGTCGGCGTCACTTAGCGTCGAAGAATCCCCGGGCACACGACTACACCGTGCACCTGACCCGGCCATGTTCCCGGCCGCCCCATCAGTGCCGACCATTGTAAACGTTACCAGAAACTCGGTTACGGTCACGTGGCACCCGCCCACTCCACACCTTGGCGCTTCACCGATCGTCGGGTACACGCTCGAGTATTACAGCTCGGACCTGCAAACCGGATGGGTGGTCGCCGCACATCGCATATCAACTAACACCATGGTCGTAAGTATATTTCGCGGTGCCTGACTAATACCAGTCTGCTCCCAATCCGAAAGTATCCGACTCGCTCCGTACAGACGGTATTTCAAATTTCGTGCCATAAATCTGCTGAAAATCGTGTGAATATTTTACGCAATCCTCACCGTTTTCATAGCCCGAAATTTGAAGTATTGTAAGCTGTATACCTATACATTATAATATTATAATATATGTGTGTATTCGTATTCAGGTCGATAATCTAAAACCGGACACGTCGTACGTGTTCATGGTGAGGGCCGAAAACTCACATGGCTTAAGCGTGCCTAGTGCGTTGTCCGCTATGGTGAAAACCGGTGGGACCAATACGATCATCACGCAGCAGTCCCTGGAAGAAGCCCGTGAACGGCTCGGTACTAAAGTCATAGACTTCAAGGAACTGTTTGCGGTATCGTCTACGTCGGTCCGAGTCATATGGGATGTATGTGTACCGATTCATATCGAAATGTTGTCGACAGACGACTAACACATTCTATTACATTTATGCATTAGGTATTGAGCAGTGCCGAATGGGTAGAAGGTATTCACGTACGGTTCAGAGACTTGTCAGGCGGCTCGCAGACCTATAACATGATGACGGTGATGATGAACAACGGTGAGCCCAAGTCCTACACATTGGCCAACCTCCGCAAGTACAACAAGTACGATTTCTTTTTGGTGCCGTTCTTTAAGACGGTCGAAGGCCAACCGTCCAACTCCATGGTCGTCCAAACTAACGAGGATGGTGAGTGAACACGCCTAACGCTAAACCCAACCTTATATTTTCGAATTCTCGTTAAACATCCAATATTCGTGTGTTTTCATTGCAGTTCCTTCTGCGGCTCCAGAAGACGTACAGACTGGTATGGTAAACGCCACTACCGCGTTCATACGGTGGTCGGCACCTCCGCCGCAGCACGTCAACGGCGCACTGTTGGGATACAAAGTAAGTTATTATTTCAACTTTTTTTTTCTATGGTTAAATTTGTTGGTAATTATTTCGTGATTTATGGTTTCAAATATTTCTTGAATGTCCAAAATGGTACTCGGTAAATACCCAAGTATTATAAACAAGTCTTCTAAGCTGTGTTCTTCGCAACACGATGCACATTACGGGTGTGATCACGAGTTATACAATATAGTTATTACACATCTGGTGTCCGGTATACCTGTACCTAACCTGTACCTACCTACCTACGTATAATTAACTGAAATGGCGTTTTCTAATAGATACAAGTGAAGAATAACAACGCCACAAAGGCCGCCGTACAAGAGCTGTTGAACTCGTCTACTACGACGATTCTGCTCAACTTGACGGTGGGCGGCAGTTTCACGGCCCGGGTGCAGGCGTACACCCGGAGCGGGTACGGGCCCTACAGCGCCCCGGTGCCCATCGTCATGGACCCGGCGTACCCGGCCAGAGCGTATTCGTCTACTACCAACGGCGAGGCGTGGGTCATCGTGGTGTTGGCGGCCCTGGTCGTCATGTTGGCGTGCGTCATTGTCACCGTCGTGTACTTGAAACGGAAGCAGAACGCCGGCAAACAGTTGGGCCACTTCAACGGTAAACATAATAATATATAATGATATTGTTTAGTACTTACCTAAGCCGAATTCACGTCGTGCGAGGGTGAGGTGATTATATGGTGGCAACCATATTGGTTTAAGGGTTGAACTATATAGTCAATTTTTCGGTTGCAACTTTGGTTGTTAAGCCGGGTTCACGTCTACACCGTGTCGTGTCGTGTAGTGTAAAATAATCACGATATTATGTTATCATCAAGTACAATATTCATATCATTGGTATTGCATTTTGGTATAAACATAAAAACACGAAACCGTACGACACAGTGTAGTGTGAACCCGGCTTAACCGCGTAATGCATACCCATACGTCATAATATTATACGCGTATATACCACGGTATATTAAAATGTGCACCCGTGTTATACCGCAATCGATGTGTTGTACCATGATTGCAGTACCGGTGGTCAGTGGTGATCTTTCACAATTGAGCATGTTGAGCGCCGGCGGCAAGGAGGCCCTGTGGATCGACCGTGGTTGGCGCAACGGGGAGAAGGACCCCGAGTCAAAACTGTTGAACGGCATCGGTAGGGAAACGACCTGCGCGGACTACGCCGAGGTGGACACCCGAAACTTGTCGACGTTCTACAACCCCCGCAAAGACATGATGTCCAACCCCACACCGTACGCCACCACTACTCTGCTGAACCGCGACGATTGCAATGTAAGTTTCCATCGCACACGGACTTAGGTATTCGTATAGACCTGTTAGACCTGCGTGGAGGGGTATTATCGCCGTCTTATTGACTTTGTCTTGGCCCGCGAATACGTTATGATCATAATAGGTACCATGTATTTTTTAATCTGTTAATACCTACGTGTTTTTACTACGAATGCGGTTCGTGAGATTTTTTTTAAATATAACAGGTGGCCCTCGGCCTAAACAATTTGAAGGCCCCTGCGATAAGTGCGATAAGCACTTAGAACCGACGATCGATATTTTCAGAACGTGTCTCGACGCAGTTTAGTGATATATTGCTGTACTATCCTTATTGTTATACCTCTAAAACCACCATACAGCAAATTCGACGAATTTTCACTCATAAAAACTTCCACTTCATGTGTTGTTTATGCCAGTGCGTATATGCAAGTGGCATAACTAGAATCTTTGTAAGAAAGGTGTTGATTATAAATATTATTATACAATATAATATCGTTATTTTCCAAAATACTTACATAGAATGACGTGTCATTGATTTCTAAACTTTAAACACCCTCACAATTACAAAATCTACAATAGTGAACAGTTACAACTAAAGATTTTTCTAAATTATGTATTTTATCAATCACATGTTAATAGGAGTCTACGCATCTCTTTGGGGCCGCTAGCAGCTCGTCTGAAACCAAAACACTGAGCTCCAACGGTTCGTGCCACGAACGTTGTCACGAACAAGTGGCTGCACCCAACAACCATTACCTTGGTAAGCACATCAGCATTTACAGCTCTAAACCACGATGTTGATTTTTTATTCAATGAACTAATCCCTTTTTTCTTAATTTTTAGACGAAAATGTGGACTTCAACAATCACAAACGGAAACCGCCAATCTATCCGATCAATCAAGCGCCGCCCCCGAATTGGAACGAGTTCCTCCCACCGCCCCCTCAACACCCGCCGACAGATTCTATGCGGAAAACGTCTCAGGTATGTGCTCTTATAGTTAGTTCGTCGTCACACTCTCTCGATTTCACGGACGATTTATTACGTTCGTCTGATTGGTGCTTTTAAGATTCTGTTTTATTTTTATGTTTGTGATGATTTCAGGTATTAGGAAGACTGATGTTGATTTGATACTTAAACGCTGTCGTTTTTTTTTTTAGTTTCTCCCATTTTAATATGCGTGTGCAACGCTCCAATTTACGATAACCGTCTTTCATAAAATCAACTTTGGTTTTCTTTTTATTAAAATTCGATAAATACGAATAAAAGACTGCGGGAGACTTAAAACTCTTACTAAATTATTTATATTACCGATATATTATATTGAATAGAATTCAAAATTGAAAAATAACAGATTTTGAATAATTCTTTTTTTTAATTAAGATATTGATTTTTCAACCGAGTGTTGCTCAGAATCAAGTATTTTTAGTTTTTATTGATTGTTTAAAAAATGTGACTTACATTTTATATATTTATTTTTTCTATCCTTATAATATAGTCCAACGGTGGCAGTCCTCAATCAAGTCGTCGTATGCACGCTGGAAGTTTCCCGAAACAGTCACACATCCACTCCAGCAAGTCATTGGCCGGTAGTTGTAATGGATATACGCCCGCATGGATTTACACTGGCAACCAGAGCAACGAACACAGATTCAATCCACCGCCTTCCACACAACCACCTCCGGTAACCGCTCGTTACCACATTATTATAGTCACAATACCACAATAATTTATTAATACTTGGTGTGAATTTCGAAATTTGTTACCAGATAAATTTATTTTTCGACTTACACACCTAATCTTCGTGGGATATAATGTTCTAGTCTTTAAGCATTCATAAAATATTACCCGTTTATGACTGCTATCATGATGGTTTTAGACAACGATCATGATGTTTCCATACACAATTTTTTTTTTTTAAATACTACTTAATTATTATTATATGAGATATCTTCCATTCTGGTCAAAAATATTTACAATTTCTCATAGTAGATGCAGTAAATTTCAAAAGTACTACTTAACATTTTTGTTTTCTCTTAAAGACAAAACGTACAGATTATACATACTATAGTCTATTCACAATAAGATCAAACCATATTTACGTAGGAAAACCGGTTTTGACCATGGTCGCCTGGTATGTTCTTAATCTAAATAGAGTTACTTAAAGTTAAGTATATTATTGTAATTATCAATATTTTTTAAAGTATAAACAAATATTTTATGCTTTAAATATTTGAAAAGTAATTTGTATTTAAGAATACTGAATAACAATCTGACATTAAACAAAGAACATATTTTTAAAACTGTTGTATAATTTAAAATATGTTATGTAGTGTAGGTACCGCCTTAATAGCTAGTATTATTTATTATTATTATACGTCTTAACATATTTTAATTATTTCATAATCTATAACTATAAGAGTCATTTGAGAATTGAAAACAATTCTTTTGGTTTCTATATTAAAATGTAAAATGAGAATCTCTCAAGTTTAGAACTAAATTAAAAAATAATTTTTAATTTTAAGCTATTTCAACTATCATTCTTCGAACACTTGTTAAACAACAAATAGATATCTAAAAAAATAGGTCAATAAGAAAAATAGTTTAAATACTAAAATCCTTAAAGATTCACTGTAACGAACGCTATAGCTCTGACCAATTTTCGGTATTTGTCCCGTTAACGGTGGTGGTAGTCTTAGACATTCAGTGCCCTACGATGTCCCATGTATACAAAAAGGGTAGTTTCTGGCTTTCCAGAGCTACATTCCTGCAACACAAGATTCACATCGCACGCCTCATATCGAAATGTATAAATAAATAAATGTTGTTGTTGTTGCAAACAGGTACCGAACTCGTCTCATCCTTCCGTGTGCAACGTGTCATCGTGCCAGGGACTTGACCGATCGTCTAACAAATATGGAGCATCGCGGAACCGCATGCACTCCGATTACGAATATGAGAGCGCGTCACTGTTGTACGGTCACGTCAATCAGCCGACGCAACAGCAGCAGCAGCCACCACCTCCACCGCCGTGCAACAAACGGACGCCCGACGAACAGCCACAGCAGTACAACACTTGCTGTTCCGAGGGGAACAGCATAGACCGTTGCGTTCAGTCCACCCTGCCGGGTCTCGCGTACAAACATCATTCCGGTAAGCATTCCGGATCCACGATATGTATTTGAGTTCGCCAAAATTGTCCTCTTGCCCCACACCCCATAACCCAAAATATATTGTGTAGTCCGTCGTGTTACGATGGGTATCCGATAGAATCCGTTTCAATCCTTGGCATTTGAAAACAAAAGGACTTCGTTCAGTATCTAATTCTGTTTTTTTTAAAAGAATTCAGACTTCTTTTAGAATCTAATATACTTACGAGTCACCTTGTTACTTCCAATTTTAAAAAAAATAAAATGTAATAATTTCGAAAAACACGAGATTACCATTTATTTATTCTTATAATATGAATTTTAAACAAATCTACATTACAACAGTAGAATAAATAACGATATACAAAACTATGTTATCAGTATTATGAAAGTGGTAGGTTACCTACTTAGATCGGTGGTAATAAATAAATGAATAACAATAACAATAAAATGGAAGTAATATAATATCAACAATAATATTATGAAAATAATTTAAGTGGAATAGGCCTACGTGCTGGCTTATTTAATAAGTTATTAAGTTAAAAGCGAACTTCTTAATACCCTATCGATCCATTATATTACCTCTGTCGGTATTATTCCACGAATCCCCTCGATGTCCTCACTAAATTTCCTCGCATGGCTTTCCACGATAATACGATTTATGGTTTGTCCTATTTGGTCACATACTGCTGGACTATATTTATGTCCCCGCTTGTGCATCGTGTATCCACAGCGACCACGGCCAGTTCATAACTCGATTAAGTACCAGATCACCCTAGGCTTTTGGCAGTTCCGTTCCATTAACTTCTCGCTCGGCAACCAGCATCAGTTTTTGTTCAACAAGAAAGTTGGTAAATTCATCAAATCCCGATTTAGTCAGTTCTCCAGCAGATGACTACCATACCATTAACAATAATATCGTATGATGTCTATGATAATAATAGTCTCGTTTGTGCACGTCGAGGCGAAACGCGATTTCTATAAACTTATCCCGCCGGATCCGTTGTTTCCCGTATGTTCAAAGTGATCTCGGGATGTACGAGAAATTTTTAAATTTCAAGAACAAATAACAATAACCGCGTAAAAAAACGTAGAGCTGCAGTTTATTATGTTCTCCGACGTTTAAAATAATAATAACGAGGTTTATTTCCCGAGGTATTGTCTGGTTCGCACTTAGCGATAAAAGAATCGTCCGGTATAATACATATCGATATATACCGGAAGCCGTTATACACATACGGTTATTAGACGAGCGTATATTGTTTTCCGAGACCCGATGAACGGTACCCGAGAGACCATCGGTATAAGTGTACAACGTAAAGACGATAAAAAGGACCTCGAATTATTGCGATAATCGAACGTCCAAAATTACTTTTACGACCATCGTGTGCGTTTTATACCGCCAATATAATATAAGGGCACATACCATGCGAAACTACTCGTACAATCGCACACGTATTATCAAAGGTGGGAATTACTGAAGCTACCTATAGTTAAAAAGTTAAAGCTAAATCAATTTTTTTTTAAACTTTTTAATTGAACTGGATAGTTGTTTTATAATTAACTTAATCACTTAAAACATAGTTATAGTTATCCATTGTAATAACCAAGCGTTTTCCAGTTAACTTTACAAATAAATACGTCAAGTTAAAAATCGCATGTCCAATGTCCATATTATATATTATCTTTGGTTAAGACGAAGTTACTATTAATACTTTTTGTTTAATCGCGTTGTATTTAAATTAAAAACTACAAATTAGAACCGATAGTTAGATTTAGTTTAAAAACCAAACCAATGAAATAAAAATTCGAGTATAATCACGACTGTCTACTATAATTATTGCCGATGAACGGTATAAAGAATAAAACCGAATTGTTTTTGTGGTGGGTATTATATTTTTTAGTTTTCTTTCGTCATCATCACGTGTATCGACATAATAATATATTATATATCATAAATATTCATGATACCTATATATTTTAACTATTTTTATGAATTAATACGGATGCCGACATGACAAAATTAATAATTCGAGAGGTTTCAAAATGATGTCTGTTCTTTAATTAGGTTAAACTGATAATCATTAGTTTTTCGAATTATACATTCTCAGTTATCGGGATTTGTTCAGGTATATGGCATATTAAATAGACCTGCATCAGACATTTCAATGAGAAAAAAATGTTAAATTCATTCGCATTAGTCTGTACCTTCTGCATAATATAATATTATCGTTATAATATGCGAATAATAAATAAATAAATAAATATCGTACCATCGATAATAAACCGCGACGGATAAAAACGCCTGTTGTTGTTTCCATCAGACATCGATGAGAGGATTCGGGGTGGTCCCCATCAATCATTTCCTGCTCTCACGAAAAATCGTCGCATATAGCTTTGCAGTATATACCTAATGTTATAATAATATACTTTTGAATATTAAAAAATTTAAATATGACGATATTGTGGTTTTCAGAACAATGGCATCGGGACCGCGGTTGGTGCGACGATGACGATGACGAAGGCGGCGGCGGAGGAGTCAATGTCAATGGGGCTGACGACAAGGGTAGTTGCAGCAGCGGTTGCTCGTGCAGCGAATCGTCTTGTCTGTACGCCGAGGCGACAGACGTACCCTGTCCGGTTGTGCTTCAGACGTCGTCGTCGTCGACGGCTGTTGGACGCAAGTGATGATGCCAGTCATGCCCAGCAGAAGCGTTGTAAGTTCACGTACCTGCCCTATGCCTACGATCTACACTATTATAATGTAGTGTAGGTACGATACTAACTTTGTTATCAGCTACTAAAAAACCTACTTTGGACAAACATTCACACTCGCACAATATTGTACAGTACTAATTTAAGTTTGAGGGAGAAACAATCGTCTCTGACCAATCTACTTTTCACACTAAAAAAGTTCAATTTAATTTAAAATAAAATATCCTTAAAAAAATATACCCTGACAGACCGTACCGACTTGAAGTTCAATTTATCACATCCGTTATAGTGACCTACGCTCAACGGTGAGGTACATTCGACACTTTCTCTGTTGGTCGAACCTATAAAGTTCTCCTAAACGAGTGTGGCGCCTAACAGCTATTATTGTCTTAAGATCCATTATTTTTATATTATTCAAACTTAAAATAACTTTTTGATACAAAAACCGTCCGACACAGCAAATATTATTTCCTCTATCGCGAATCGATGATTTGATTTCCCGCAACCACGAATGTAGACAAAGCGGTTCTTTTTCGCGTAAACAGTCTTACATAAAAAATAAATGGATATGTGGCGTGGCATCCTGTTAAACCGATTAGGTGCTTTGTATGTATTAAATACCTGAAGAAAACAATAAACCATGTAATAATGTGATTTTATGAATTATGCGATTCACAGGTCATCGGTTAGTTGCACTTGCCCGCGACAACCTCCACAGCGATGGTGACGGTTTGTTGAAGACCGCCCGAAAATCGTCAAAAGTCAATTCGGCGTTTCACAGTCGAAATAAAAAAAAGCAACCGAACAAATCAAAACGTTTCGAGTAAACCCCTCAAATCCTTTTTGTACATATTATTATGAAAAACGTTGGCCCGAAAAAATTTTTTTACCCTATCGTTATGCGTAGTTTTATACAACTTAATATTCCCCCATGCATTATACGAATATTAATTGTAAATATGATTATGAATAATCAAAATCGTATTGTGTATAAATCTTTTTTTTTCGTTATTTACCGATGTACGCTAATTTAGTAGGTATATGTACAATGCGTAATCGATTTCTTTTAAACTGTGTTCTTGTAAAAACAATGTACATAATTAATTGTTATTTATTTGTAAACTCGATTGGTATTAATTTTATGATATAGTTCCTTTTTGTTTATTATTTTTTTTTCTTTTATATATCGAGATGTTGTTGTGATAGATTCTATTTTATTTATGTAAATTAGTTTATTTTACGTTTCGTTATAGACACACATCACACGTTTTGGCCGGAAACAAATCCAGCTCATTGTTTTAATAATATACGTACATTATAATATTATATATTATATATAAATACAATAATTTTATATTAATATGTACTATATAATATGTAAATGTGGTACAGACTGCGCAGAGCTCAAACGCGTGTTTCTTTTTGTTTTTACCGAAAACGATACGCTTTTCGCCTCCTACCCTTAGTGTAATATATAGGCATATGTGTAACAATAATATTTATTGTAATACATAATAATATGATATTATATCGTTTTAAGACAATCCACGAACAATATTTCAATATAAACATTTCTATAACCAACCGATTTTTTTATACTCTGGAATACCTATATTTGTGTACAGTATATTTTATTACCGATATTATTATTACTATAGTACCCGATTTGTGAGCAGATTATTATCGCCGTTCATTCTAAACGAACAAACGCGTATTTTGCCACGTTAGGGACCCGTTTTTTATTTTCTATTAATTTTTCATATGTTTACAATATAATTGAACCGCATAAACTATATATTATTATATTATAATATCGTAACGATCTATATATTCTCTTCTCTTATTATTATTACTATTATTTTTACTGTGATAATTAAATGATGAATAACGACGGACCTATTAATTTGTAATGAGTATTCTATTATAATATACATATACAAGTATATATAGGTATATTATAAACGCACGATTAGAATATCAGAACTGAATATTATAAACCATATAATATACATAATATTAATAATAATAATATTCCCGACGACGACTATATAATATTATAGTGTATTTGTTTTATTAAATTATATATTATTGTTTCGCGTCAATGTTCGACATTATGTAGAGTTAAGCGTATAATAACTAATAATACTTTAACGGTTATTAATTTATAAAATATTATGATCTGTATGTGTTTTAATGAAATATATGTGTCTAGATGTGAAAAAAAAAATTAATAATAATGTAATAATAAAATAATAATATACTACTGGTGCCCGTCAGCTAGGTGCCGCGTGCTTGTAAAAACTACTATTATCGTTACGTTGTATATTATTTATAAATAAAAATATTACTGAGCCTCTATGTTTATGATATAAGGATATTATAATAATAATATTATGTAGACACGAGTCATATATTGTATACTTATATGTACTGTAGTTATATGTGAACGAAATAAATAAATCGTAAAAATATTCGGGAATGTGTTATATACGTCGTGTTTGTAAGTTCCTATCCTTGTAAGCTTTTTTTTTTGAACGACGAAATTCGGTTGAATTTAATTATTTTTTAAACTATTATAATTAAATAGTTTTTTTTTTTACTTTCTTGAATTTCAATCAAGTAAGTATGGTAATTGAAATGAAAAAACCCTGAATTTTGAAAACTTCAAGAATTCGTGTTAAATAGGAAAATACTAAAAATGTAACTCAGTAACGATGAGTAGGTAAGGTGGGCAGTTTAGCTGGCTTCAGTATAAAATATTAATGAGAGAGATTTGATAGCACACCCAAGCGGTATAACGATTTGAATCCATGTAAAAACGTCTGCGTGAACAGTCCAAAAATTACTATTTTCTTATTTTTTTCCTAAACTATTATGATTGCTAAAAAGTTGGTTGATAACTCATTGAAAAGAGATTATGAATTAGATACAAAATGTGAAAAAAAGAGTTATTTCTCGCTAGATTTTCATCAAGTAAGGTCGATTACACATTATGTACCTGCCTACGTAGTCATAACCGGTGCGTTTTTATTAGAAAAACATATCCAAAGGTATTTAACTATAGAAGCTAAAATAACTAGGCGTGGGGGTTTTCATTTGAAATCATTTTTGTTGGTATAATACACCACCCCCGCCCTTAAATAGTTATCGGGTGGTTTCCCTATCGAAATACTTAATTTTTAATGATGGAAAACTTGATATGACATTCACGCATGTCAGTGATTGACGTTTGAATATTATTCAAGTCATACGTATATTTAGTTGAGTGAATTGAGGTTGATGCAATTATAGAATAAAAATAAAGCATTGTATTGCACAGTTTAATTTATATTTATCTTTAAATTATAAAACTAAAACTATTTAATCTTTTCTCAATGCTAATGTAACGTGGTCGGGGGAACGACCAGTTAAATATAAGATATCCAGGGAGAATCGTATGGATCCTATGGACTATGGACATAAATACCGTAGCCAGGGGCAGATATATAGATATCACGATCTTAACTATATTTAAATTACTAGGATTCTATTTCAGTTATAATTATGGTTTATTATTTATTAATCAATTACAAATACTAATACTCACTAATATATCAACTAGAGTTCTATTATACTATATGACTGTATCGTAGTCCTACGGAGTCCAGTAATTGTATTGTTTGATGAAGTTGAAAGGTGCACAATGAACTGACTTACTAATACATTGTGTGTGTTGTCATAGCCGTTACAATTATGTGTGTTTTCTAATATGTATAGGTCAGCAGTTAGTCGTACATACGGTAGAGTTCGTATTATAATATATATATATAGGTAACATATTTATATTTATAATAAAATTGTTACACTAAAATTTCTTTAAAAAATTGCATGTACGATTCCATTTTTTCTGCACAGAAATTAAATTCTTGTCTGTTTTTAACGACTTCTGCAAAATAAATTGGTATTAGATGTATTTGAGTTTCCGTTAGATTTCCCTTCCACAAAAGCGAATAGAACTCGATTTGTAAACCCACATGTATAAAGAGCAATTTTTAGCCCACAAACAAGACAAAATCAACTTTACTCAACACTAATTAATAATTATACATACTTCCTTCCATATAATCTACGTATTTGCTTGAAATTTCTGAAAAATAAATTACATTGTGACAATTAATTCCCATTGTTATTGGCATAACTATTTCAAATAATAATAACTATCTGTTAGTTATAATATCGAATATTTATGAATTTTGAGAAATTATTCATCAATTATACAATTTTCATTGATTCTCAATATTTATTTGAATGTTATCCTACAGGGCTTATCTTACGTATGTATGACGTACGTATATTTTTCAAGTAATAATACGAATCAATAAAATTGTAATTAAAAACAAAAAATGAAAAACAATTCTGTTTCTACATTTTAACCACAAACTAAACATCATTCTTTTTAGTATTTTTTTTTTTACGTTGACAACTATATAAGATACTTGATTAGTGCTATAATTTCTGTGCATCAATTCATCATATGTAACAAATCATTAACATGAATTTAAAAGACATAATGTAAATAATGTAATGCACTAAATCTGATTATGTGTTAGGAACGCTAACCCTAAAAATAAATTAGAAAAATAGAAAGACATGAATCTATTGGTTTTACAATAAGTAAGTATTGAGTCTATAATTGGTACTTGGGTAGGAAAATGTAAAATTATGGAAACACGGCAGTATTTAAGCAACAATAGATTTTATCAAACGTGAATCTTTATAATATTTATTAACATAGTGTAATAATTAGGACCCGGAACTTGATGACCTAAAAATCTTTAAAAAAAGCACGAAAAAAAATTATTTTTTATGGTGTAAAATGCAACTAAATTGTTATAAATAAAATTTATACAAAATTTAATCAATCAAATATATACGTACTTTTCCCTATTTCAACTAAAATAAAAAAAAAATAATAATAATAATAATAATAATGGTTTGTAATTAATGTGATATTATGGACCTACCGTAAACTATTATGTACAGAATAATAAAAATATTCAAAGTTCAGTTATATGTACACTGTACAGCCTTCGATTGAAATCGATTAAAATAAAATATTATTAGTATTATTATATATTTTTTAATGTAAATTGATTGATTTTCATCGTTCAAGAACCCTGCAGAGTCAAATTTATATAAAATGTGTATATTATGTCTCACTGTACAGTGATAGCCTTATAGTCTTGCCCAATAATGGGTTACGGCTTGTTAAATAAACGGATGCATTCTATAATAGCGGGTACTCAGTACACAAGTAAAAATTTGAGGATGATGATGATCAGATAAATTGTAAGGCACACAATAAACTGAATTAAAAAATAAAACAAATTAATAAATAAAAATAAAAATAAATTATACAATATGCACGTACGTATCTGATCTAAAAATAAAATAATAAACTCATTATTTAATAAATAATATTATAGCTCTAAGAATATTATAGGGATGGCTTAATCGCTGTTCTTCGACAAATTATATCATTACCAAGAATTTCAATATGATTTAACGAAGAGAATCAAGCGTTTGCGATAATTTATGTATAATTGATATAATTTTCTTAATAATATATTTTTTTAAGATTATTCATAAGTGACGACAGCAATCAAAAAATAATTATACATCATATTGATTTCAATATTATATTTCCACTCTGTCAATTATAATAATATTTAGAAGATACAAAATTACGACCATTATAAGCAGTATTGTTGCAATCAACTTGAGTAAAAGTATTTAAATATTTTTTAAAAAAGTACTTGGACGGAATGTTTTGAAATATACTTTCTCAACGGATCTTTATTTAAAATCAAATACTTATAATTTTTAGTTTTTATATTAAATATTTTCTATTTTAATTTTTAGCACATAAAATAAAATATAAAAATATTGATAATTTATAACAATATATTTTCGAAATATTCTCAACCTAAAAATCAAACAATTCGACAAAAAAACAGAAGAGTATTTGATAATTACACCAAATGATACGGTGTCATAATATATGTACAAGTGAAATAACATAATATTTACGTACTTTCGTTATCTAGCAAAATAAATTATTATAAATCATTATGTTATTGTTATTAATATAAATCATAAAACATGATAACTTAGGGTTCGTTATGAAATATGATTTAAAAATATTCAGTGGGAAATTATTTTGTAGTGACCCCGAAACATCCAACCTTCTACAAATCCACTTAGACTCCATTGACCGCTGGGCAACTAAGTGGCGAATAAAAATAAATCTATTAATGTACCATTTACTTTAAAAAACAGACCCTCCTCCTGTTTACTTTCAGGACACTCAAATGTCATCATCTTGTGATATAATATATCTCGGAATTACGCTTGATAAAAGACTAACCTGGGGCACCCAAATTAAACTGAAAAGAAAAACCCTCAACAACCGACTACATATTCTACTCCGTCTAATTTCAAAATCTAAACTCAATTCAAACCAAACGTATTATGTAAAAATCTCGTTTACAACCAATATGGGCATAAATGCATAATTGTGATCCAAATTTGGGGCTGTACTAAGCCGTCCCAAATTCGAACTACACAAGCATTCAAGTCGATTACTCTAATACTCTCCAAATGATAACATCTACCTTGGTTTGTATCGAACTCCACACTACACTCTGACCTAAAAATCGAATTAGTCGACCAATTAGCCACCAAACATTACAAATCTTTCTATTCTAAACTACCTTCCCATACAAACTCACTAATATCGCAAATTTCATCCATTACTCAACCCATAAATCCCACCCATCGACTCAAGATAAAATATTGAAGAGACTTAATAAAATAATATAAAAATTTTCACGTTGGGTTCCATCGCTGGCTGGCCACCCTCCTCATATTATATATTGTTATTATGAACATAAATTATCACATTTTGCTTACTGTCGTAAATATTATTAATGAAAAAAAAAAGGAAACTATTTTTATAATTTGACAATTTATTGTTTTTGATTGAACTATACAAGATTTGATTTCTGAATAGTGGTTAGCTACATTTACAGTTACTGGGATCAAACAGATAAATTGATAAATATGTACTATTTACTATATACAATATTTTAAGAACTGTTATTTGGTCAATTTTTTTTTTCTATAATTTGTTAGTTATGTATTTTTATTTCTGAGTAGTGTAAAAAATATATTGATCTAAAATTATGTTAGAGTATTCGCTTGTCAATGTTGTACACGTTTAATAGCAGAAAAGCCTCGTTCTTCAACTTTTAAGGTGGTTTATAGTAGACAATTTGATCTAATTGGTACTTTTGGGTCGTAAAACAAGAAAATTCCCCATACTTTTTAAAATATTCATGATAAACAAAAAAATAAGGAAATATTTCGATTTTTAGGCATAATCAGTTATTGACAAAATGTATAACATTTTATTGCACCTAGTTCAAAAATAAATACCCATAGAGACTTGAAATTTTCACCAAATATTAGTTAAGCATTCACTAGATATGACGTAATTTACATGAGGTACCGCTTACATCATGATAAAATATTTAGGCTTATTTTGTGCTAGTTATAGATATTTAAATATTATAAAGTGATTATATTTATTTTTGGAATAAAAAAATATAATTAATTATGATAAAATGTATGTTATAATTTTAAGTTTAAAAAAAATTTTTAATGTAATAAAGGTTTCTTATGATAAGTTACTACTTTGAAAAATATCAAAAATACAGTCACGATTTTTTTTTTATAACCGTTTAAAATTAAAATTTTTATGAAATTCATCAAAATCACGACAATGTGCAAATTATATTATAATAAAAAATGCATAAAATTTAAAACTCTCAGATTTAGAAATTTGTTACATAATTTCACATAACCTTATAAATTGCTCAAAATAAATATTCAGTCAATTAAATTTTGTTTTGTGTTAGTTTTGATAAGAAAATGTATATGCTCTGTCAAAAAGCTTAAAAATTGTTTACATGATCCAAAAAAATTGATTTTTACCTATTTAATAATACTAATCGTAGTTATTTTAACCTTAACATTCATTGTTATGTTTTACTTTACACGTTGAATTTTTTTTAAATTGTATTTAGATTAATAATTATAATTTGTATTGCCTATGAATTTATATAATGAACCAGGAACCAGTTCATACTTTTCTACGGTAAGTCTGTATTGACTTAAAGTTGATAACATGATTTCGGTAAAAATTAATTCAACCTACAGCAATACTTATAAACAATTAGAAATGTGGGGAAATGTATTTTCTATATCTATAAATTAAATATTAACATTACGATGTACCCCTCCAAAATTCAAAATTTAAATTTATCCAAATATCAAAATATCTACATATAGCTCAAAAAGATGCAAAATATATTTTAATACATTCCTGTGAATGTAATTTATTATGTTAAATATTCATATTTCTATGGTTCTTATTTTTTGATCAGATGTGGTATCACTTAATAACTTCAACTTCAACTACGGTCCACTACCCATATTACACTCATCAAACATTCACACCTTCATTATAAGTACCTTTTGTAAAACAGTTTCTTGTTTTTAAAACAAAAATAAAAATTGTATTGTTTTTACTTATAGAATAAAATAACAAAAATAGCTTTTCGTAAACTGGCGTTATGTAAATATTAGTTTCATTATTAAGTCATCAAAAGTATTTTGAGTTATTGTTATAGTTACTATTTGAACACTCAATTTATTAGATAATAACAAATTGAATTAAATTCGCAACTAAAAATCATACTCAATGTTGAAATAAGAACATTTTTACTGTTCCCAAACATGGAATAAAAAAAAATTCATGTAATAATATTATACGTATTAGTATAGATACTTTTCTCGCTTAGATAAGAAACTAAAATTTTAAAAGACTAATTCTATGCAAAGTACCTACTTAACATAAAATGTTAAAACATAGATATACTATTACATTTTAAAAATAAATAAACAATACGTACATGCAAATACTGTAAATGTTAATATATTTAATTAATTTATAAATATTATAGACATAACATGGAATATTCGCATATTTATATAATATCATTAATATAATAAGAAATATAGATTTTATGAAAAAAAATAGTCTTTCATATTGCTATAAAAAGTTATTCAAACATTTCATAATCATGTAAAATGTGGTATGTGCAGTACATCAAATAATATAATAAATAACAATTAGTAACCACCTTTTTTAAAAATTCTAAACGATTTACGGAATAGAACAAATATAGTTTAGCCACTATTATTAAGATTAGATAGACTGATAATGTTGTTCTAAAGTGATTTGTACCAACTGGCAACAAGTTTAACGGAATAATGAAAATAAGTTTTCTTCAGACAGACATTCACAAAATAGAATAAAAAATGCGGAGTATGTTTGTCGAGGTGGAGATAGTGAATATTTATGTATTTTAAAAGTTAAAAAATTAATTTTAGTAATATCTGAGTTTAGCGTTAACCGTCCCCCATCTAAACTATGTTTCAAAATAAATAAGAACTAATCAGTTACAATAATAAACATAAAATTTACTTACATGTATTGTCTGCATAAAATATATATAATATATCAAAGTTATTAATATTACAGTTATAGGTACAATTAGATACAATACAAAATGTATAGTGCAGGTGTTCAATGTTAAAGAAGTCCTATCCTTAGGATCCTAAGGTCCATCCCTTAGGTTTTCTTTACCACTAATTTAAAGGTAAGAACACTGATATGTGGATAACAGGAATATTAATTTAACCCAACATACCTAATACTATATTATTAATTAATACGTGCAGTGTGCATACTGCATATTAATGAAGAGTATATAATTAAAATATCCTTATTATTTTGTGTGTTTCACATATACAAGGTTATTTAATTTTTGGTTTATGGAATCCACCTTAGAAGTATTCTAATATAGAAACATAAAAATGACAGAGATTTAAAATTTAATTTTGAACGTGACACTTTTGGAAAACAACTTCTCATACGTGCTCAAATAACATATGTCCTCTAAAGTTACTGATTTTAAATGTCTATATTTATCTACAAATGGACATTGAAGCTAATGGACGAATTTATCCCTAATACTACTTATAATTTTAAAAATTCACGCTGAATAAGTATAATAAAAAAAAAAAAATTATACGTACCAAAAGCAGCTAGATAAAATTATAGTTATATAATAATTATTAAGTTATTAATAATAACTATACAAAACTCAACTCAACATTTCAATACAGTGACTTTTTAAAAAAAAAAATAATAATAATTAACAGCATTTTCCAAACATGCTGCAGGTAAAAAAAAATTTAAATCATTAACACAAGTTGGGCATAAACAATCTACATTGTTGGTCACTGCAAGTTATTTGTATTATGTCGTTTGAAAAAAAGCATATATAAGTACATGAAATAAATACAAAATAAGGGCCTGCTATTTTACTGTCACAATTACTGGAAATTCAATTGTAAAAAATATTGAAAAAAGTACAATGGTCAACGGATAAGATGGTTAAAAAATGTCCCTATTAGTATTACTATTTTTGTATAATTTGGATGACAATTTATTATAATATATTCTACGAACAACGTATCACCTACAGCTATTATACTTTATTACGCGAATTCGCAATACAATAAAAACAAATTACGTACTTCTTAATTCGTCTAAATAATAATTTAAAAAAAAAAAACATTAGGTTTAGTACGCGAGGTTAATTTTTATGTTATTTTACTTGGATACAACTTATTAAACATAATTATACAGTTACGTGTGCACTCTCGTCCGAGCTACACGGTTATCGTATCGCAGCTCGTATTTTTAGCTTTTGAAGCATACTGTGTTTTCGACGTGTGTACAGGTAATATGATTACTTATATAGTTTATTCCTATTCTCATATGAACATTTAATATTATTAATTCACCAAATAAAAATGAGGGATCCGTCCACCAAAGTTATAAGTCTCAAAGACAGACTTATTCACTCATCAAAAACATCGTCTAATAATCCCAATTTCCGATCAATTAACGGCGGGCCCGCCGCTAGTCCAGCAGATAACACAACTAATGACCCTCTATCAACTTTTCAATATTCCGATAACGACACCAACGACGCAATGATATCTATAGATAATAATAACGCTAATGACGATTCCAACAACACCACCAACCGCATACAGAGCGTTCCAAGTGTAAATTCTGCATCTCAACCAAACATGAATAGCCAAACCGATAAATACTCAGCCGGGAAAAAATCTTTCGCCGAGACCACTAGCAACACTTCACTACCCAAAAAAGATCAAGCAATCGTCTTCGAGTCAATTGATAATATTCCCCAGATTGAATACATCATTGCCATCAGCAAATTAACTTCTCCAAAAAACATTAAATTTGTTTCCCGCATGTCCAATAACCGGTTCTGTATTTTTTTCAATGACAAAAACACTGTGGATTTGCTAATAACTAATCATTCCAGCATTAAATTAAACGATCATACCATAATTAAAATAAGAAGATTAATAAACCCGGCCAAAAGAATCATAATCTCTAATGTTTCACCAGCTATACCCAACGACAGAATTATATCTTACCTAAAAGACCACAACATCCAAATAGTTTCACCGATCTTGTTATTTATGCAAACTCAAAGGCCACACATCAAAACAGTGTAAAAATCCACCGACAGAAGCTTCAAAAAACAAGATAAACGAATCCCAAAAGTTTACCAACTATATAAGCAACTCAAAGATCACCGATGTTAATATTGCATACAATAAACCCATAAGCCATACACTCTCTGAACCAATGGTCCACTCTAATTCGAACAGCTCCTCTCCAACCACAATTCAACCCTCCCTGCTAGACGACCCGATTCCTACGGAAATAACCCAAGATGACAGTATATTTATGACATCTATTACAACCAACTAGATAAAAAGACCAGCTCTTTCATCGACATCTTCAAGTTCTACACCTGATTCGTCTTCCATTAAATCCCTTGCACAAGGTACCATCTCAAAAGAAATTCCCCCTACTATATCAAACTCAAAACCTAATAAAACATCCCAACCGGCTTCAAAAAAAATAAAAATAAATAAATCCATAGAAAATCTTGTCTCACAGCTTGATGAAACACTTGAGCTCATCAAAAGCAGTTTTGATGAAATTCCGAACAAAAAAATAAATTTCGTACAATTCAAGTTCATAATTGAGAAGACTCTCGGCGTACCCAATCCAGCCCCAGTACTCGAACCTTTCAACATTACATGTTTGAAAATGATTGAAGTCATAGAGTTAATCAAACCTAAAATCAATATTCCTAGCCTAAAAAACAGAATGACAAGACTTTGCAATTCACTGCTCGACTGTGACTCGACCCAACTGGACGAACTAAAATGACTAATTTCCGAACATAATCCAGAAATCATTTGTCTACAAGAAACAAATTTCAACAACTTAAACTCAGGCACTTTAAATAACTACATAGGATACAGATTTGATAGAACTGATTGTCTTCGTGCAAGCGGTGGTGTAGTTATACATATACATAAAATCCGATTTTCCTAGTATTCCAATCAAAATAACTACACACTTGGAAGCTGTAGCAGCATCTGTTAAACTGAATGATTTTGAACTAAACATTTGTAACATCTACCTCCCTAATCAGCTCAATTTTAACAAAAACGACATTGAAAACATAATATATCAATTACCCAAACCATTCATAATGTCAGGCGATTTTAATAGCCACAGCAATGAGTGGGGTTCAATAAAAACCGATATTAGAGGAAAATAAATTGAAAAAATGTTAGAAAATGATCATCTGTCACTCCTTAACAACCTTGAACCAACTCGTATCAATCCTATAAACGGTGAACTTTCGTGCATAGACCTGTCATTTTCCAACGTAAGCCTGGCACAACGTACTGAATGGAACGTATTGTCTAATCTCACCAGCAATGATCATTTTCTCATTATGATACAAATTATTTCTCGACAGAATGAAACTAGTACTCCGCGGAAAGATGGAATCTAAAAAATCCGAACTGGCCTCTTTTCACTGAATTCCTAGAAACAGAAATATCAAAAATAAAAAATCCTGAAACAATAAGTATAAACCAGTTAACAGATACTATTACAAGCCTCATAATTAATACTGGAAACTCAACAATTGGAAAATCCAAAACAAAAAAGCAAAAACCCAAAGTTCCTTGGTGGAACTAAAACATTAAAGATGCTGTTTTAGCCAAAAAGGAAGCTTTAAAAACATTCAAAAAAACAAATAACCCGGATGATTTTATAATTCTTAAACAACTCAGAGCCAAATCAAAATACCTTATCAAAATAAGCAAAAAAACCTCCTGGGAAAAACTTACTGGCAGCATTAACGATAAAGTAGACAGTAAACTTGTTTGGAATAAAATAAAATCCTTAAAAGGCCTCAGTAGAAGTAACAGAATAAATCTAGTAGACACAAACACAAATGAACTTATTAGTAATTTCGATTTAATCTCAAACCAACTCGGTGAAAATTTTTACAAGGATAGCAGCAACAGTAATTTCAACACGCATTTCATATCATTCAAACAAAAAAGTGAAAAGGCAATTATTGTTAACTCCGTTAATGAGAATCTAAATGATTAAATTCTATTAAACAATTCAATAACATCACAAGAAATTATTTATTTCTTAAAAAAATGTAAAAGTAATAGTCCTGGTCCCGATCAAATTCCCTATGCATTCATTCACAATTTTGGAAGAAAAACATTTGATCTACTAGCAATTCTTTACAACAAAATCATATTTGAAGGAAGCTGGCCATCTACCTGTAAGTGTGGAATAGTAATCCCTATCCTTAAACACAATGTGCAAGCTGCTCGAAAAAATTATAAACCACAGACTAAACTGGCTTTTAGAAAAACATACCTTTTTCTCCCCACATCAAAACGGATTTAGAAAAAATCGAAGCACCATAGACAATCTGATCAAAATCAAAGAAGATGTCACTCAAACATTAAACAACCATCAGATTATGGGCATGGTAAATCTTGATATCGCCAAAGCTTATGATTCCACATGGAGACATAACATAATAGTAAAACTCAACAAAATAATAAGCAAAGGAAATTTCCTGAACTTAATCACCAATTTTCTAGAAAACCGGTCATTCAGGGTTAGAGCAAATAATTGTCTTTCTGAAGAGTTTATTCAAGAAAACGGTGTTCCTCAAGGCTCTGCTCTATCTGTTTCTCTCTTCCTGATCTCTATCAACGACATTACCGTAAACTGTACATATCCCGTGAAATTCAACCTATACGCTGATGACTTCAACTTCTGGTGCATAAGTAAATCCAAAATCACAGTCCAAAGTCTTCTTCAAACAATCGCAAATAACTTAGATAGTTGGGCAAAACAAACTGGTTTCCAATTCTCTCCTGAAAAATCTAGCTGTACTGTCTTCACAAAAAAAAATGTCGAAGCTCTAAAAATAACAATTGACAAAGTAGAAGTTCCTCACCGTAACTCTATAAAAATACTCGGCGTCATTTTCGACAGAAGTTTATTGTGGTCTTCATGCATTAAACAGTTAAAAACCTCCACCAGTCACTCAGTCAAAATTCTAAAAATTCTTTCTCATACCTCTTGGGGTGGGGAAACAAACACGCTAATTAAAATTCATAAAGCTTTAATCCAATCAAAACTTAACTACGGTTCAGCCCTTTACAGAACTGCATCCAAATCCCTTCTTAACTGGCTAGATAGTGTTAATAACTGCGGCTTGAGACTGGCATTAGGACTTTTTCGCAGTTGTCCTGTATACAGTATCTATAACCTCGCCGGTGAAACTATTCCTGATGTAAAAATACTGGAATTACATCTCAAATATTTAGCAAGATCTTCAAAATCAAATAACACCATCCATGAAAAAAACAACCCCCTCCTCATAAATGAGATGAAAGACACAAACTTAGATATAACGCAAATTATAACCCAAGAAAAAATTGCCCAACCCCCTTGGGCCAGCTCATATCAAATTAATACAGAACTCAGCTGTCTTTACAAACAACAAACCTCTCCTCATATTTTCAAAAGTTTCTTTAAAAGCATTATAAGTAACTACAATGACTTCCAGGAAGTATACACTGACGGATCTATAACTCAAGAAGGTGTAGGTTTCTCAATAATATTCCCAAATAAAATTTTTTTACACAAACTACCTCCTTATTGCTCTATATTCACAGCTGAAGCTTTAGCCATCCTCATGGCCATTGAGACAATATTACAAGAAGATCATTAGAATTTCATCATTCTCAGCGATTCATTAAGCACGATAAGAAGCCTGCAGAACCTTTTCAATCCCGGTGATATTGCATCCAAAATTCTGAACAACCTCACCATAGCGTCCGGTCTAGGTAAAAACATAGTCATCATGTGGATACCTGGACACTCGGGAATAATAGGCAACGAAGTAGCCGACGAACACTCCTCAACAGCCATCAACAACAAAGATACCGTCTTAATTAATAAAATGTCATATGATGACGCAAAAAAAATCATAAATGAGCGCACAAAATATAAATGGCAAAAAATTTGGAACTTACAAAACACCAAATTAAATGAAATAAAAAGAGACATACATCGTTGGACAAACCCTAACATCAACCGTAAAGAAGATACTGTTCTCAATAGACTCCGTACTGGTCACACCAGAATTACTCACGGCTTCCTGATGGCAAGAGAGGAACCCCCTATATGTCAAACCTGCGGAACCTTGTTAACCGTCAAACATATAATAGCAGACTGTTTAATGTTCAACCAAGAACGGGCCACACATAAGATATCCTACAACCTAGACTCTTCACTCGGACCCAATCAAGAAAAAAACCTTGATTTAATAAAGTTTATGAAACAAACTAAATTGTACAATCTTATATAAAAAAAAAAAAAAAATGTTTATAATTCAGTTTTCAATTAATGTAACTATCCTTATTTGTAACTAATGGCCTTTGTTGTCGATGTTATTTTTGAGATCAATAAAAAAAAAAAAATAATTACAATTCATTTTTGAATAAAACTAAATAGTAAAATACACACAATACATATTTTATAAATTCGTATATAATATAGAGCGTAGGCTGAATGCAATTATATTTAATAATTAAACATAACTATTTGAAAAAAAATCGATACTTAGGTACCTACTTCACAACATCTGAACATAATTTTTTGTGTAAACTGTGTACCTATTACAATGTTTGTACATTTTATGAAAAATGAATGTTTAAAAAAGCGGGCGGGAGAAAACTATACCATCCACTTATATGATTAAAAAAAATTAATAAATAAACGTGCACCCACTTTATCGTCTCATATGAAAA
>NC_042495.1:14530174-14534096 GCF_005508785.2 Acyrthosiphon pisum | reverse complement strand
TAATTAAAATGGTCATATGATGACGCAAAAAAAATCATAAATGAGCGCACACAAAATATAAATGGCAAAAAATTTGGAACTTACAAAACACCAAATTAAATGAAATAAAAAGAGACATACATCGTTGGACAAACCCTAACATCAACCGTAAAGAAGATACTGTTCTCAATAGACTCCGTACTGGTCACACCAGAATTACTCACGGCTTCTTGATGGCAAGAGAGGAACCCCCCATATGTAAAACCTGCAGAACCTTGTTAACCGTCAAACATATAATAGCAGACTGTTTAATGTTCAACCAAGAACGGGCCACACATAAGATATCCTACAACCCAGACTCCTCACTCGGACCCAATCAAGAAAAAAACCTTGATTTAATAAAGTTTATGAAACAAACTAAATTGTTCGATCTTAAATAAAAAAAAAAAAATGTTTATAATTTAGTTTTCAATTAATGTAACAATCCTTATTTGTAACTAATGGCCTTTGTTGTCGATGTTATTTTTGAGATCAATAAAAAAAAAAAAACATAATTATAGACAATTAAGTAAATATTATTATCATCAATAAAGCGTTACCTAGACATAATATTTAGTTGTCAACATAACAAACATTTACAATATAGAACTATTGAATTTGAATTTAGTATTTATGATTATGATTTTATTGGGATCGAATTCAATAAACTATAAATTTATCACGTCATGATACATTTAAAAATTATTATTTTAATCTAATATATATAAATCACGGTGTTTGTGGTCGCACTTCTCTGAAATGGCTCGACCGATTTTAATAACATTTTTTTTTTTTTTGTATATTTGGTAGGTATGAGAATAGGTCGTTAAGAGTATTTTTCACCCTCCTAAGTCCAATCCGGGGAGGTGTTCAAACAGGGATTTTGAGATTTACGGTGGAAATTTTATATGGTTGCTATTGGTATAGGAGAAATAATTAGTAGTAATTAGTATTTATTTGCCATTGGTTAATCGGGCAGATCAGGTGCAAGCATGCATCAAATCAAATTTTCGCACATTGTCCGTGATCCGACGTAGTCAAATTGACTACCAGGGAGGCTGAGTTGCACCCAAAAAGGGTTGATCAATCACAATTTTTTTAAAAGTTGTAATTTTTTATGGGCAACAAAGTGCACGGGATCAGCTAGTATATTAATATCATCTACCTATACTAATATTATAAATTCAAAATTTTAATGTTTGAATATTTGTTACTCAATCACGCTATAAGTTTTGAACGGATTTGAATGAAATTTGGTATACAAGTAGGTTATGACCTAGAGTAAAACATAGGATAGTTTTTATCGCGGATAAATACCACCAAGAGGGTGTCACAATAGGAAATGTTTTCTGTTAACGTAGTTGTTGATTTAGTTGCTATACTGCTTGGAAAGAGTACCTAACTGGTAGCAACCAATTATTTATTAAAATAAACAAAAACATCTATACATAAAAGTGAATGTTTGTTAGACCTCTTGGAAGAAGATAGGTAAATTAAAAAAGGGTTGAATTTGGGTTTTTTTAGTACGGATTTTATACGGTTAGGTGAGTTTAGTATTTTGTAATAATTGATTATATTATAAAAACGACAAACTTGGTACAACTTTGATACTCTAGAGTTAAATCATACATTTCTATGATTTACGTACAAACAGCACGAGGTCCGTAGTCTACCTGATAATATACTGCTACGAATCAGAATTTTTATTTCAGGAAATGTATAAGTTAAGATGAGTTTTGAACATCATACACCGATATATGCTACCATACACGGCATCAACTAGTAATTTAATAATTCTAGTATTATAAACATAATATACAAACAATAAACATAACTTATTGTTTACTATTTTTTTAATACAATATCTAAATTTGAAACAGAATACTAAACTAAATCTTAGCTATTCCACTCCACTTGGTTTTGCTTTGTTGTACAAAACTTTCTCAAGATCTTGTAACAATGTTTAAATTAAATGATCCGACGATAACGTTTTTTGTAACTTAAAAATAATTAGTTATAACTTATAAGTTATAACTAATAACTTATAATGAAGTTCGAAGTTTCAATTTTTGTTAGGTTGCTTCATATCGGTTTTTTTTACTTAATTCCTTAGTTCCTTTAATAAGACTAAATATAAAACTCATAAATACTTACTAATTTCATCATCTATAAAAACAAGTATATATTATAGCTTACAATAAATTGGTTCGTTTCTAGTAGACTTATCATTCTTGATTGTCATCTTTTCTTTTAATATTAGCTAAGAGCTAAGCTCTTATCCGTATTACCGATTTAAAAATTGTAGTTTCTATAATTTTAAATTGATTAAAAAACAATTTAAAAATATAAAATATTGCTTTTTTAAATTTACCAAGAAATTTTCAAACAAAAATAAATTAAAATGTCAATGAAATAAAAATCTCAAAAAATGTTTCATACCGCTTACTGGAAAATAAACCAAAAAATATTAATTAATAACCTTATTATGTAGGTAAGTATCCAAAAATATTAAATCAAAGGCCTAGAATGAAACAAGTAGTGTAAAATATTAACAGAATATTGTTATAATTGACTTGTTTTAAATTCAGTTATTAACAATCAAAAATCATCATAAACTGATATTACAATAAGAATATATATCTACCAATGTAATGAAATATATTATAGTGAGTGAGAAGTTATAGTTCATATTATTATATTAATAAAGGTAACATATATTTTTGTGGCTTTGTGCAAGAAGGGCCAATGTCACACTTTGACAAAATTGAGATTATTTGACCAATGTCATTCAAATTTGCTTATGGTCTTATTGCGTTAAAAGGGCCAATGTCTCTAGCAAATAGATTTTGTATTGTAGATAATATATACTTAACACCCAATTTATTACATGATTAATTAGATCCAATTCCTACTAAAAAATCATACTCAATGTTGCAAAAAGAACATTTTTAATGTACACGAACATGAAATTAAAAAAAAAAAACACAAACACATTGTTATAATACTAGGGGTAGGTACCTACATAATATGTACCTATATTGGTAAAAGCACTACCCTTGCTTCGTTAAGAATCTATCATTTTACAGTCTAGTTCCATGGAGAATGACATTATTATTTACCTATAACATATTAAAAATTAATAAATAATACGTACGTTCTTTTACTGTAAATAATAGTCATTCATTAATTCAAAACTATGGACATAAATGATACATAATATTTTTCACGAATGGAATATTTTCACAAGTGATTTTTAACAACTGGTTAAACGGATTAATGGAAATGCATTTTTTCATTAGAAAGATATTCACAAAATATATTTTATAATATATCAAAATTGTGAAGCTATGAACGTCACACATCATGTGTATGTTAAGGTCATAGCTAGACCTATAAACTTTATATGTCCATGGTTGGGGTCAGAGTTGGTGGCAACTTGATGGATATTTATTTTATGAATCGATTTCTTAGATTAGCGTTAACTATCCCCTAGATCAGTGGTCTTCGACCTTTTTGGACTCGTGACCCACTTTTTTAGGCCCACATTTTTCGCGACCCACGTAAGCTTAGTAGAAAAACAAAGCTAAAATTGCTTAATGCCTATATTGTATAATAATACCTATTATAACTGAATAAACTGAATATACTCTGATTTGATATCCATTATATTATAGATTATATAAACTGCATTTTTATTTATTTCATCTATTAAACTTATTTTAGATTCTGAACGAAGTGATGAATGTATTGATTTTACAATGATGTGTGTTTTTTTTTTTTTTTTTTTTTGTGTCTGACGAACACTTTTGGAGCAGTAAAAATGCTTCGATTTTCAAAGTTGTACCTTTTCTGAAAGGAAAGTGAATCTAGTTGGTACTTTGGGGGGTCAAAAGTGAAATTTCCC
>NC_042495.1:14519378-14529132 GCF_005508785.2 Acyrthosiphon pisum | reverse complement strand
TTAGACAGAAATTCATAAAAGTTTTTCTTTTTAATTCTAAGATTTGGAAATTTAATACAAGGCTCTAACATATTTTTACAATAGCAGTTGCAAAATAAAAGGAATACATTGTCACAATTTTTATTTATAAGCATTTAAAGTTCAAATTTTGACAACATATTATGTAAAAATCACGAAAATTCGTAAATTATTTTATGCTAGAAATTCATAAAAAATTTTCCTTTTATATCTAAGATTTCAAAATTTAATACAAGGCTCATAATATATTTTTACAATAGCAATTGAAAAATAAAAGAAATATATAGTCACGATTTTTTTTTATAAGCATTTAAAGTTCAAATTTTGACTAAATACGTAAAAATTACGGCAATGTTCAAATTATCTTAGACAGAAATTCATAAAAGTTTTTCTTTTTAATTCTAAGATTTGGAAATTTAATACAAGGCTCCTAACATATTTTTACAATAGCAGTTGCAAAATAAAAGGAATACATTGTCACAATTTTTATTTATAAGCATTTAAAGTTCAAATTTGTACGAAATATGTCAAAATTGCGAAAATTTGCAAGTAATTTAGTGGTTGAAAAATCGTAAAAATTTTTTCTTTTATAACTAAGTTTTTAAAATTTGGTACAAGGTTCTCCATAAGTTTTTCTTTAAAAATAATATATCCTAGACTGACAAATCATCTCCGTTCAGAATCGTTTTTCGTATACAATGATATAATATCATTGGATTCAAATTTAATTCCATCCATTACAGTAACCCACTTGTAACCTACTGTACAGCAGAGCGACATCAACGACTTACCCGCCTTTTTTTATTTTAAAAATAAGACGTATCGCGACCCAATTTTAAAGCTTACGCGACCCAAAAATGGGTCGCGACCCACCGGTTGAAGACCACTGCCCTAGATAATATGAAGAGTAATACCAGCTGTAATTCCAAAACAAATGTGCAGTGTTCAAAGACCCGTCTGCCAGAAACATTTGGTATAACAGTCATATAAAAAAAATGTTAAATGACCGTTTAATTTTTATTCGTGTATCGAATTTAAAATTTTTAAATTCACAATATCGTGGACTGATAGAGAGTCATTACATCAGGTCATTATTGTGTAACGTGTCTGAAATTAATCATTTCAAGTAAGTAATATTTAATATTTGGTTTAATTCTTGACAAGCGACTCACATGAAGCTACCACATCAAATATAAACATAAACAGGCCAATATTTTTCTAAAATATTTTGCAGTTTTATAATATATACTGTATTTCAAAATAAATAAGAACTTAAACCAGTTACAATAAACATAACATATACTTACTTATTTTTTCTGCAAAAAATATGTATAATATACCAAAGTTATTAATATCACGATTAGATTCTACACAAAATATATATAGTTGAGTTCAATGTGATGAACTCCTTAGGTTTTCTCTACCAGTAATAGAATTTAATGAACTTGATTTGAGGATATAACAATATTAATCTAACCCTGTATTATATTAGGTACCTACTATGTGTATATTAATAACGAAGGGAGTTTACCAAATTGCGCACGGTCTATTTTGGGTTGATAGACTAATTTTAAGGCGTCAATGCAATAACCAGACTGCTCTGTTTTATCAAAAATCAGTATTTCGTGAAATATTATCCATGGAAGAAATATCTATATTTTGGTATCAAAATCAGAAAAATCGGTCTATTATTCCCAAGTATATTACAAAATTAATTATTTCCTGCCAATAATGGTAAATGAGATAACAAAATTTCTTTTTCCCGTCCTGTAAATTTGCAAAAACGGAGCTGCCTGGTTATTACACTGACGCCTTCAATATTGCCCTCAGCCATTTTCAGCGTTTATAATATTATAGTTGATATTACAGTATATTTTTATATAAATGTGTTTATTTGTATCAATAAAAATATTTTTTCAGATTCAATAAAAAAAATATAAGCAATGCAATGGGTATACTGACCCTAAAATACAAATTTTGTTTAAGCGCAACGGGTCAACACGTATTATTTCTTGTGCTTCACATTTGAAGGATATTTAATTTTTGTTTATGGGATCCACTTAAGGTTCTATTCTAAAATATAAGCATAAAAATAACAGCAACTCAAAATGTATTTTTGAATGTGGCATTTTTGTAAACTGCTTTGCAAAAAACTTCTCGGTTCTCATACTTAAATTATGACTTAACGAACAATACCTATGTCCTCTAACGTCTCTGCTCTTTAATGTCTATATTTGATATTTATTTACAAATGGACATTGAAGCTATTGGACGAATTAATTAATATTATATATTATCTAATATTATAATCTTAAAATCTCTACTCAGAAATAACTGAATATAATGAAAACAATAATATACGTACCAATATAACCTAGATAAAAATGTAATAATAATTAATAAGTTATTAATAATAACTATATAAAACTCAATTCAATATTTATAAATGGGGACTTTTATTTTAAAAATTATTAATTAATTGTGTTTGCGCGCCACACGCCACACTCCAAAGTCGTTGAGCCGTCGTCTATCATAGATATAAGTTAGTTTTAATAACTCCCCAAAACGATTGTCTTTAAACCCTGTGGTCATTGCACTAAACTTGATCGGTTACAGGGCCCCCTGTCCCCATAAGTAATAACTAAATTGTATGTACCATCCTACTTCCCATTGAAAGGAAACCTCCCATTCCATTTTCGTCGTCGTATCTATGTCAGGGGCCAGTGGGCCTAACCAAGTCGAAGCAGTCACGATTTTATACATATCCACAGCAAGTCAGGAGTGAGTTTGTCTATCCGCGTGGCAAGTCGAGCATGAGGTTGTTACCCACGTCAAGTTAGCTGATGTTGTGCTAAATACCAAACATTTTTTTTTTTTTATTTTGAGTAATTGTTTGTACAAATAGCTTTTTTCAAATATGCTGCAGGTAAATACAAAATTGCAAATCATCAACATAATTTGGACGTACAGTATGAATTGTTAGTCGCTACAGGTTATTTGTATTATGTTGTTTAAAAAAAAGCATACTTGAAAGTAGAAATAGAGACAAAATAAGGGGCTACGATTTTAAGGTGACCATTTATTAAAAAATTGTAACCTAACAGACAACGATTATCATATTTTTGTATAATTTGGATTACAAATTTATTATTGTGAAAATAACAGTAATTTATATAATGTACTATGTGAGTATGAGCAAGGTATCGCATAAAGTTATAATTTGTTACGCATATTCGCAATACAATAAAGCAAAAATTACATACTTTTTACATTTTCTAAATAATAAAAAAAAATGGGTATACGTGAGGTTGATTTTTATCATATTTTAAATGCGTAAAACTATTAATATAACATTTATTTATAACTTATAAAAAAGACAGACAATTAAGTAACTATATTATCATCAAATAAAACGTTAGAAATAATATTTAGTTGTCAACAAAATAACCATTTAAATTTGGAACTACAAATATTTATGATTATGATTTTATTGGGATCGAACTTAATAAACTATCACATGATAAATTTACAAATTATTAATATAATAATTTAATAATTCTAGTATTGTATCAAATTGCAAATAATTATATCACTATAATTAATCACTAAGTATAATACGAAATTCTAGTATTGTCAACATGAACATAACTTATTATTTATTATTTATAAGACTAAATATAAAACTCATAAACACTCACCCAGATTATTGTCTATAAAAACAGATAAGTAGCTTACAATTAATGGGTTTGTTTCCAGTAGACCTATCATTTATTGTATTTTTTTTTTTTTAATATTATGTTTTTTCCTATTTTGAAAATGTAATTAGTCTTCCGATATTTTGTTTTGCTATCGAGCTTATAGTTTTTATTATGGTTTTCAATTGTAAAGTCATCAATATTTTCTTCGGTTTTAAATCTTCAGTACCTAAGTGTATAATGTGCATTATAATGGTTTTAGAATGCTTCCCACATGATACATATTGCGTATTTACATTACAACACATTGAACAAATGAGACTCATTTATTTTATTTTATTATACTATATATTATATTTATTTCATTATTGTAAACCTAATATTATATACCATCATAATTCCAAGTTACAGTATTGAGAATTATCTAGATACATATTTAGTCATATTATTATTTCTTATCTAAAATTATAATATACCTAACTAACACAAAACTCAGTGAATTCTAAACATGTTGAGCGTGTTACCATAATATACAAAACAATAATAAATTCATGGCTAAATATAATATATTTACAACAGTCTCATACAATGATACATAATTTTTACTTTTTTAGACAACAGTCTCATATGATAATATACATTTTTTTAGACATCAGTCCCATGTAATAATAGGTACATAATTTCCAATGAACTGTGATAATAATATAAACCTAGAGGGGCCGTCGTCCGGAATAAACATAAATAATTGGTCGACTCGTATGATAGTTGAACTACCCATTTAATTTTACACTCACGGCGCTACCGTACACTGTACAGGGTCCATAATAGTATATTGACAAATCTAATACAAAATAAAACAAATTGACCCTGCATACCTACGCACGAATTCGTACTGACAACGAAGATTTCACTAATAAATCAAAACACTGATTGCAACCGGGGCAGGAACACGAGGTGTTGACACTACTGTCGACAAGGTACAAGGCTGATTTACAAAAACAAAATAACTGGTAATTTTGGCGGCATGGTATGCGAATACGCGTGTGGAAAACGGTCTGCACCAACAGGCGGGAGAAAAACACATCTGACGGACGGGCGAACGAGCGCATATTAATATTACAAACTTTAAGGGGGCGGACAGTGGCGGTAAGGGAGAGGTCGAAAACTTTGTGAACATTACTCTATGTCTACGAAGGTTTGACAAAAGCAAACCCTGCGTGCCACGTTCACCAACGAATTCCAAACGAACCGTTTGGTCCTCTTCCAGGCAGACCTCCTCCGCGGACCAACAGACCGTGATGATGCTGCTGGGTATTCCGGGACTTCCGCAGGTACCGGCGGGACAGTCTTCACGCTGCCGTACACCGATGACTGGACTCGCAGTTCGGGAGACGACCGGAAATGTTCGCTCCGCCGAATCGATAGCTGCTGCAGGACAGCCACGGTGGTAATCCTACGATCGACGGCCAGGTCCAGAGCGAGGTCAATCAACGAGGTTTAAAATCTGTATTCGTCCGTATTCCATGTCACGAGAAAAGGAGCATCGGGCTCCGACGATGGTCCTCCAATCACAAGCACGTCCTGCTGCAGGTATACGGTTAAGTTCATTCTCAATTCCGGCGACGACCGGGTACTCTCCTCCTCTGCAGCGTTTCCGCGGTGCTGCAGTAGCGGTGACCCGACCACGGCGGCCGTGATCTCGAGGTTCACTGCCAAGTCTTTACCGTCAACTATGGCTTCCCCGAGTGCGTCAGTATTCGATGTCGCATCAGGCTCCGACGATGGTCCTCCAATAAGCACGACCTGCTGCTGGTATACGGGCGAGTGCATTCTCAATTCCGGCGACGACCGGTTACTCTTCTGTGCAGCGTGTCCATGGTGACCCGACCACAGCCGTGATCTTTAGGCGCACTGCCAAATCTAGAATGTCAATTATGGATCGACCCTCATTATTGGCGTACAGCTGTTGTTCAGCTCCCACTGTGGCGTCCATATGTGTAGTATACGACGTGATAAACGGCGAACGGCGAACGGCTAAGAAAAACTATGAAAAGGACGAGAGCTAAACTCTTAATGACGGGTGTCGAAAAATTATTTGTTTCCTACAATAAATAAACAGCTATGGTATAGTGTTATTTTGTGGCCAGCATAGTTACCTAGAAGCCAGCTAATAAAAAGACTTTTTTTTTTATCCTGTTTACAAAATTTGTAACAGAAAGAGTGCTTTGATTTCAACATATCCTTATATTTTAGCAAATTGTATCAAGATGGTACTTTAGGGAGGTCATTTTTCGATTTTCTCAAAACCACCGACAAATTACAAAAAATCGCTAAAAATGGGATTTTAATTTCTAAAACTTTGTTTATCGCCATAGAAATGAACAAAAAATTATAATATTAATTCAACTTGCAGGCTATAGGCATAAATAATAACAATATAAAATATCCAGACTGACAAACCGTCTCCGCTCAGAATAATTTTTCTTATACAATGATAATATAATATAATATTATATTATAATATTATATCATTGAATTCAAGTTTAATACAATCCAGGGGTGTATTTAAATACATGTGTATTATTATATTATAATTATTATATCGTAATCTGTAAGCTAAAATTCTTGTCATCCGCCCACCACAAAAAATACCTACTAAATACGCCATGGCGCACTGATACAATCCATTATATATACTTGTAACCTACTGTACGGCAGATCGATATACACTTACCCGCTTCTTTTTTTATTCGATTTACATAATTATATAACAACTATAGGTGTATAATAACTTGGATTATATAGACAATTCAAAATACAGAAATCTGTAAACTGTTACAGAACTATAATTTTTAGATTCTGAGTGGAACGATGAATGTATTGATTTTACAATGATGTGCGGTTTTTTTTTTATTTATTTTTTTTTTGTGTCTGTGTACACGATAAGTAGTCAAAATAATGCTTCGATTTTCAACTTCAGTATCTTGTTTGATTGGAAAGTGAATATTTTTAGTGCAAGAGGTAGGTTAAAATTCCCAGTAAATTTCAAAAGCACCGTGAAAAACAAAAGAAAAATTAAGGAAAAACGGAAATTTTTACGCAAAATTTGTTTTCGAGAAAATTGATTTTGGTTTTTGGTGTAACTTTAAAACAAATGACCAAATAATACCAAACAAATATACACGAAATTTTCACTGGTTGTTTATATTTTCAATTTCTATACATGATAAAATATTCAAAAATTTTGATTTGTTTTGAGCTTTTTACGGACATTTTCAGTTTCCAATTTTTTTAGTTTTTTTTTCTATGAATGTCAATAAAACTTTATTTGTTTAGTAAAAATACATGAAAATTTAATACAAGGCTCCTACTTTATTGTTACAATGATATTTGAAAAATATTAAAAATCCTTAGTCACCGGTTTTTTTTATTAGCATTTAAAGTTCAAAAATTGGCGAAATATGTAAAAATTCGAAAATTAGCAAATTATTTTGAGTTAGAAATTCATAATTTTTCTTTTTAAATATAAGATTTGAAAATGTAATACGAGATCATTCATAAATTTGTCTATCTTTATCAAAAAAATAAATGTCTTCAAGCACATCAAATTAAATTTTTATGAGCGTTTGAATTTCATATTTTTGCAAGATTGGATATTCACTCCATTTCTCACGTAGCGGGTTATTTCGTTGTAATTCAAAAACGAATAACTATAGATACATGAAAATTTAACTGAATTTTCATATTTTAATTTTCTATACACCATAAAATTTTCAAAATATTTTGACTCTTGTTGAGCTATTTACGGACATTCTCAGTTTTCAATAATTTTATTTTTTTTTTCTATAAATATCAATAAAATTTTTGTTTGTTGGGTAAAAAAGCGTGAAAATGTAATGCAAGGCACCTGATATATTGTTACAATAGCGGTTGAAAAATATTAAAAATACATACGCACAATTTTTTTTTATATGCTTTTGAAGTTCAAATTTTTACAAAATTTATCAAATTTAAAATTGAATAATTATTTTGTAGTTAAAAATTTATAAAATGTTCAACTTTTGTATCTAAGGATTGAAAATTTAAAACAAGTTTCCACGTAAATATTTAATTCTGTTACCAAAAATTCTAAGAAATACATAAGCACAGTTTATTTTTATAGTAATTTTAAGTTCAAATTTGGACGAAATTACATATTAAAAAACCTGGAATAACTATTTTAGTTATTTTGTTGTGATTGTATAATATTATTTATGGGTACTTAAAACTTCTAAAGTATACTATTATATATCTATGATAGTACCACGGTTTGTTGTTGATGTATAACGCGTTACCTAATGGATATTGTGATATGTTTAATTTGGAATTTATTATAGGTACCTATTATAGGTCAATTTTTATTTTAATACCATAGATATAAGTATATAATATGTCTTATACCTAGACTGACATACCGTCTCCGCTCAGAATCATTTTTCTTATACAATGATATTATATCATTGAATTAAAATTTAATACCATCCATTATACAGTGACCCACTTGTAACCTACTATACAGCAGAGCGACATCCACCTGCCCATCTTTTTTTTTATTATAAATTAATTAATAAAACTTCATTAATATAAAATAAAAACAATGAAAATACGTACTTAGGTTAGCTAAAAATAATGAATATTGATAAATTACAATAATAAATAGTTTATAGGTAGATACATTGTATTTAAAATCTTAATTATTCGCATCAGATATTGATAAAATATATTATAATATCTTAATATTTATACATTACAGGCATGGCTCTAGGCATAGTTCATAGTTCTGGGGAGGGGGGGAAAACACACATATCACATAATTATTTTCAAATAAATACCTTCATAATTCACTGATTTTATTTCAGTCGAATATTGACCTGAAATTTAATTATACTAGTTTCATAATAGAATATTACTACACAGCATGATTCAATACGACTCGTTTAACGTAACGGTCCCCTAATGCGATTTAAGGGAGAGCGTTAACCTAGAAACCTAGTGCTTGCATATCAACAGAGATACTTAAATATTGTATTTTAATAATATTTAGCTACCATACAGAGCATTATTTTAACTATAATTGTACTCGTATGAAGTTCCTTAAGATGAAAAACGGTGGATGTTTGATCTTTGATGAGTGCACATCACACATCAATAAAACATTATTTATTGACTGTTTAGTGTTTAGGTTGATACTGTGGCACGTCAGGAATTTCGTATGGCAGTGAGAGGGTTGTTTGGGTACGAAGATCCATAAAATAAGTATTACTATTTTATAACTGAGGTATAACATGTCATCATACAAAGCATTTATTATTAACGGTTTTCCATTTAAATAAACATTTTTTGATTTTTTAGTATAGGTACATAAATTCAAAGGTGGGCATTAACTAGTTAAAAAGTTAAAGATAAGTTAAAATGTTAATTTTTTTTAACTTTTTAATTTAACTAATTAGTTTATTTTCTAATCAACTTATGAACTTAAATAGTTTAATTTACAGTTGATTTTAAAAAAATCCATCAAGTTAAAAACATTTTGAAATTTTTCGTTTACACGTAAATATTATTATATCAGTATAAAATAAAAATAATCCAATACAAAAACACAAACGTTTCTGTTCTTTTTCTTGATAACATAATCTATATATATAAAAATGGAGACAAAATGTATAACAATTCATCAATTGAGAACGGCTGGTCCGATTTGGATCAAATTATTTTTAAGATGTTCGTAACTGCCAGGAAAAGGTTTTTACGAAATACAATTTTAGGAAAATCAACCGGAAATGTAGGAAATCTCAAATCTGTATGTCAAAAATACAACAGTGGCGCAACAGTACATTATATTATATTGGTTGCTATTAGTTAATCGGGCATGTTTGTTGATTTCATCCATATATATATAAAAATGGAGACAAAAATGTATAACAATTCATCAATCTAGAACGGCTGGTCCGATTTGGCTCAAATTTTTTTTAAGATGTTCGTAACTGCCAGGAGAAGGTTTT
>NC_042495.1:14513134-14518371 GCF_005508785.2 Acyrthosiphon pisum | reverse complement strand
TTTGAACTTGTGAAGTTGGCCCACCCACTTTGACCTAGAACTTTGAAACCAGCACCAAACGAAAGCTAATGATTAGCAAGAATTTGCAAGTCTGTTTTTAGAATTTGCAAGTTCATCGTACGACCGCTATGAGCTTTGAAGTTTGGAAGTTGGCCCACCCAAGTTGTCCCAGAACTTCCAAATAGGTATCAAACGAAATCTTATGACTAGCAAGTATTTGCAAGTCCAGTTTTAGAATTTGCAAGTAACTCGGACGGCCAGTAAGGGCTTTCAAAGTTTGGAAGTTAGCCCACCCAAGTTGTCCCAGAACTTCAAAATATGTATCAAACGAAAGCTAATGATTGGCAAGCTTTTGCAAGTTTATTTTTAGAATTTGCAAGTAACTCGGGTGGCCTGTAAGAGCTGTCAAAGTTACGAAGTTAGCCCACCCAAGTTGTTCTAAAACTTTGTAAATGGTACCGAACAATAGCTTTTAATTTGCAAGTATTTGCAAGTCCCTACTTATAATTTGCAAGTCATTCAGGTGGTCGCTATGAAATGGCTTCTTTTTTTTGAAGTTTTGCAGTTGTCATTTTTTATTCAAATTAGTTTTTTATTTTTATCGGTATTAATAAATGCATATATAATATATAAATTTTCTGTTATACTTTTTGAGAGGGCTACAGCCGAGAGTCGACTGTAATTTCATTAATATAATAAGTCTCGGGAATAAAAAAAAAAAAAATCGCGAAAGACGTGACAAAAAACGCAAAATTGCTTACTTCTAAGAGCCATAACTTCGAAACTAAGTGAGAGCGACAAATTCTGATTGCACCACGTTCTTAACTCGATGAGTTACATAAGTTCTAAAAAAAAAAACGAAAAATATGCATGGGGTGGTAAAATACACTTTAGCCCAAAAGGGTAACGCTCGAATAACTCGAATAAAAATTTCACTTCCCAAGCGGAAAATTCTGAATGCCCCATAAGATGTTTTCACATCAAAAAATCACAAGTCCGAAAATATTACCTCCAAAGAATATTCGCTCAGCACGAATTCCGATCTCGACCTACCCTCAAGGTTGACGCCCAATCTGACGTCCAAATTACTCTTTTAGTGGCAAAAGAATTTTAGTGGTTTTCCAAAAATATAGAAAAAAAAAAAATCACAAGTCCGAAAATATTACCTCCAAAGAATATTCGCTCGGCACGAATTCCGATCTCGACCTACCCCCAAGGTTGACGTCCAAATTAGTTTGTTAGCGGCAAAAGAATTTTCTGTGTTTTTCGAAAAATATGGAAAAAATATTAATATTGCATGTATAGGTACAATGCATTTTAAGTTGACTGTTCACGTTAGTTGTTAACAATGAACTAATGTGACGCTCTCGCCGCCACTATATTCGATGTCCGTGATCATAGTGAAGCCACGCCCCCTGAGCACAAGTCGGCCTATCGTTGCGTCGCACCGAGTCTCCACCAATCAGCACGTCAGAAGCGCTAACGATACGCGAAAAGGGTAAGTCTGAACGTCCCATAAGATGTTTTCACATCAAAAAAATAGATTAACTTTTTTTAAACTGAGTTAAGTTAATATTTTTTTCTATATTAACTTTTAACTTATCAAGTTAAATTTATAATTTGTTAACTGTTAACTTTTAACTTATCGATCTTATGTCCCCTTAACTTAACTTAACTTGAGTTAATTATTTTCATTAACTAGCCCACCTTTGCATAAATTATGCGACATTATAACGACATATGATATACTCATATCTTTAAAAATTAAAAACCATAAACTCAAATATTCGTAGGCTTCTAAATATTACACTGCAGTCTTGTTTAAACTGTTTAAAATATAATGGTAAGAAAAATAAATAACTAAAAATGTGGCGGCCGCTCTCTGTATACGGCTGCTCAAGTAAATAAATAGTTAGATGTGTTATTGAACACGTAATATCTTTTTAAAACGAAATAAAAATAATCGCAATTTGAAAACCGTATTAGGTGTAACAGGTTACAACACGTCTCCTGGGACGGAGTATAGTGAGCTGGTCCCTGCCCCCTGGGGGGAAAGCTATAAGTATCTAAAGTACCTAGCATATTAAGAAGGACAACATTCAATACAAACTGAGATATATGAATAAATTATTTTGTGTGAGAAAAGCTCCCACGAGTATGAAGAAAAATTCAAAATATTCAAAATATTGATAAAATAATAAACACGATTCACGAAATTTAAGATCATAAAAATCAATGCTTATAAAATGTAATCATGACTAATAGGCAGTGAAGCAACAACCGCAGGGGCAGCCGGGGCAATTTCCCTGTAGAGGGCCGCTAATCGTTGGCTCAGGGGGCCCCGACATCGCACGGCATCTTATAATATTTTTTTTAATAATTGCATTGGAATCTAATGTTAAAATCAAATAAAATATATTAGATAAAAATATTTATTTTTATTATTTATTATGTTATCTAATTTGATGTCGAAGAACGGGGCCCCTATTTATCCATAATGATATCTATATTTATCTATAAATATGAAGGCCCACTATCACATTATATTTTTAGGCTTTTTTAAAAAAATCACCATCATTATTTATTTTTGTATAGGTAACCTATAAAAAATATTACATACATAGACCTCAGGGCCCCAAGAATCCTAATATTGTTTCACTGCTAATATAGGTATACTTGAAAAATGTACATAATGAATTATTTGTTGATTACAATTAACTTACTATTAAATCCAGCTGAAGTTAGAATATCTATTAAATTTCAAAATTATTCAAACAAAATTATATAAACCTATGCTTGAGTATAGGTACCATAGATTTAATGATTCACTAATCTCAAATACTTCAATCGTGGGCCACTGAATCTTAATAATCATTATGTACGCACTTTTAAGACACTTTCCCAATAGCTATAATATTTTATAAATACATAATATACATCAACCATTTGATATTTTTTTCAAACTTAATCATCTCCTTGATCCTTCTTCTTCATCTTCTTCGTATTTATCTGGCCATTAACACCACCCCATCTCTCAACCATTTCTGCGACCATATATATTCTATATATTATAATATGCCAGTCTTCAAATATGATCTACCTCATATTGTTTCCAAGTCCACCTTAACTGTATCTTCCCCCTCAATTTTGGTTTTACCAGGGGCTTTTCTCCTTCCAGATTCTGTTCGATCACAGCTTTTACTAATAAGTTTCGTCCTCTCGCTGCATACCCTTACCTAGCACAATTTACCTTAATGATAGTCTCTATACAATAATGTTTTTTTCGTTGTATATTACTTCTAACTATATTTTTAAGAGTTTCTAAAATTATTTTTTTAATTAATGATAGAAGTTATTTTCATATGATTTCCACAGAGTGCAAGTTTCAGACCAATACAATCCATAGTTACTATTTGTTTGCTAATAATTGATTAAAATATTACTTTCACAAAATGCTAAAAAAAAAATCATTCGTATTAGTCAATCGTGTATAATAAATATACAATAAATTTTACTATAAATTATACGTAAATAATTAAAAATATTTAATCATCTGTCCAATTACTTTGTGTACGTCATTACATTTATAAAAGACTATTTCAGTATTCAGTGCATAAACTACCAGAATAAGTTTATACAAATTTAATGTCAGAATATTTAATTTTTCCTCCAAAATCATAAAATAATACACTTTTTATAACACCTCTATATAAGTATAACATTTTTATGAACAATATAAAATGTTAAATAAAAAAAAAGTAATATATTATGGTATAAGTTCAATTTGTCTCTAGATTAACATAAATTAACAATAATTAGTTTTCGTTTTTAAACTAATAATCCTGAAGTATTATATGAATCATTGTTGATAAATATAGACGAAATAAAATTATAATACAAATTATATAATCATTGTATACCAATAAATTAATCCTTACTAGTTAATTCATTCTCCTTTATTTGAACTTCTTGATCATCCATACTACAAACTGGAAATACTATTAAAGTAAGCGTTATATACTGCTTGAAAGAAATCATTTTAATTTAAAAGGTATAAGAAAATAATGTGAACGTTGAAGTGTTGAACAACAAATACTATAAAATATTACACCTCGATTTCTTTTATAAATTATACGTGACCTGTTTCTAATCCATATGCCGCACCATATGCAAAAAATAAATAATCCTCACAATAAGTTGTTTACTTAGTAACAACTATTAGTACTTACATAATATAATATAACAAAAAAGTGTTTAAACTGTGTTTAAGAGGACTCAATACATTAACGAATTTTTGATATGATTAATTTGGAATTTATTATTGATACCTATTATAGGTCAATTTTTTTTTAATACTATAGATAAGTATACCTATAATAGGTATGTCTAATACCTAGACTGGCAAACCGTCTCCGCTCAGAATCGTTTTTCTTATACAGTGATATTATATCATTGAATTCAAATTTAATACTATCCATTATACAGTGACCCACTTGTAACCTACTGTACAGCAGAGCGACATCCACTTACCCACCTTTTTATATTATATTTATTTACTTTTATTTTTTTGTGTCTGTCATCACTTTTTAGAGCAGTAAAAATGCTTGGATTTTCAACAACAGTATGTTTTTTGATAGGAAAGTGAATCTAGTTGGTACTTTGGGGGGTTAAAAGTAAAATTTTTCCAATAGTTTTCAAAAGCGCCGTGAAAAACAAAAGAAAAATTAAGGAAAACCGGGATTTTTTACACAAAATCAACTTTGGTTTTTGATGTAACTACATTATGTTATAAAAATTATAATGTTTATGTTGAAAAAATCTGCTCGAATGTAAACATTGCATGTTCGTCGTGTTTACTTTTGCATACTAATTATTTACTCAAGTGATAGAAAAACCACAATAATGTAGGTACCTATGGAGTTTACGACGCATTGTGAATTATTATTGCATAGTATATGAGTTGTTACTGAATAAACAACATAGGTAATATTATGAACGTTGGTTATTGTATTCTTCGAAACAAAATATTTTTTGTGTATTTTATATAAAAAAAAAAGGTGGGTAAGTGGATGTCGCTCTGCTGTACAGTAGATTACGAGTGGGTCACTGTATAATGGATGGTATTAACTTTGAATTCAATGATATATAATATCATTGTATAATAAAACGTTTCTGAGCGGAGACGGTATGTCAGTCTAGGTATAAGACATAATATTATATATAGGACTATCCTAGGA
>NC_042495.1:14503687-14510092 GCF_005508785.2 Acyrthosiphon pisum | reverse complement strand
AAACTTTATTGATATTTATAGAAAAAAAAAAAACTAAAAAAATTGAGAACTGACCATGTCCGTAAACAGCTCAAAAAGAGTCAAATTATTTTCAAATTATTTATCGTACATAGAAAATGCTAATATAAACATTCAGTGAAATTTTCAGTTCAGTTTCATTTTTTTCAAGTATCTACAGTCATTCGTTTTTTAATTAAAATAAAATAAGAAAATCGTCACATGAGAAATCGAGCGAATATCAAATGTGTAAAAATACGAATTTCAAACGCTCATTAAAATTTAAATTGACTTTCTTGTAGACATTTTTTTTTTAAAAAAGGTAGACAGAGTTATGAAGAATCTTGTATTACATTTTAAAATCTTAGATCTAAAAAGTAAAATATTCATGAATTTCTAACTCAAAATAATTTGCAAATTTTCGTAATTTTTACATATTTTGTGATATTTGAACTTTAGATGCTTATAAAAAAAATTGAGACTATGGTATTTTAATTTTTTTCATCTGCCTTTGAAACAATATAACATTGGAACCTTCTATTAAATTTTCAAACTTTTTTAACCAACAAATAAAGTTTTATTGACATTCATAGAAAAAAAAAACTAAAAAAATTGGAAACTGAAAATGTCCCTTTACAGTTTAAAACAAATCAAAAAATTTTGAAAATTTTATCATGTATAGAAAATGGAAATATAAAAAAACCAGTAAAAATTTCATGTATCTACGGTAAATTGTTTTAAAGTTACACCAAAAACCAAAGTTGATTTCGTGAAAGCCCCTTTACTGCCCTTTTAGGTGATGACAGACACAAAAAAAAAAAAGTAAATAAATATAATATAAAAAAAAAATCATCGTAAAATCAGTACATTCATCGCTCCGCTCGGAATCTAATGTATTATATATTATTATATACGTATTGTAAAAATATATTTTTGACAATATCTATTGTCTACATTGATCATAGGCAGTCCTAAGCGGGGCTTGCATTTGAAAAAAAAAATTCAGTTTTACGTTATTTACAATTAAAACGATATTCAACTTTTGCGTTTATTATTATTCAGAATTAATACGTTATCTATGTTTTGCGTTTTTCGTTATTTAAAATATAGTTTTAATACCTAATCAGTTCAAAAAAAAATAACTAATGCGGGTAGGTAATGGCCTGGATACGGAATATAGTAGAAACAATTCTTAGATTGTTTGCATCAAATAAATGTTTTTACGATACCAATAGTCCTATTTTAAATAAATAGATTTTGAAATATTTCGTTTTGCGTTATTTTTCGTTCGATGATATTCTAAAATTTACGTTTTGTGTTATGTTTTGTTTATTGATAATATATGTATAATATATTTTGTTAATGAATTGTTATGTTTTGTTTTGCGGTACTTATTTAATTATTTTTTACCATCGCTTTCCGTCATAATTACGTTTACAAATTGCAATCGTTTTTTGTCAAATACAACGTAATATACTAATAAAATACGTAATATAATATACCTATTACGTGATAAGTCACACTTTGAAAATATACGTCAATCTGAAGAAATTGTATGATTTAGGTATAATATCATAATTTATAAAATTCTAATAATTTGTATTTTTAATTACAAAAAAACAAATAAAAATATATTCTATTCTATCTTATATATTATATACATATTTTAAAAATATATTTTTGACAATATCTATTGTCTACATTGATCATAGACAGTCCTAAGTATTTTAAAATGCTATTCGTTGTATATCTATAACTAGGACTCTCCTATTATATTTTGAAACCTAAGGTTTATGAATAAAAAAGTTTTATGCATTTCTAACAACAAACTAATATTTTGTAAAAATTTTCGAAAAATGCTATTATAATCAACTATATATTATGTGGAAACTGTGCCACTTCATTCCACTTATCTAAACTTTAAAAACTTTTAACTATACTAGCTCAAATTTCAATTTTAGATTCTGAGTGGAACGATGAATGTATTGATTTTACAATGATGTGTGTTTTTTTATTTATTTATTTTTGTGTCTGTCATCACGGTTTGGGGCAGTAAAACTGCTTCGATTTTCTTCAACAGTATCTTGTTTGATGGGAAAGTGAATCTAGTTGGTGCATTCGGGAGGTCAAAATTTGAAATTTCATATAGTTTTCAAAAGCGCCGTGAAAAACAAAAGAAAAATAAAGGAAAAACGGGAATTTTTACGCAAAATCTGTTTTCGAGAAAATTGATTTTGGTTTTTGGTGTAATTTTAAAACGAATGACTGTAGATACATGAAATTTTCACTGGTTGTTTATATTTCCATTTTCTATACATGATGAAATTTTCAAAAATTTTGATTTGTTTTGAGCTTTTTACGGACATTTTCAGTTTCCAATTTTTTTAGTTTTTTTTTCTATGAATGTCAATAAAACTTTATTTGTCCAGTAAAAATACTTGAAAATTTAATACAAGGCTCCTACTATATTGTTACAATGACATTTGAAAAATATTAAAAATCCTTAGTCACAGTTTTTTTTTTTATTAGCAAAGTTCAAAAATTGACAAAATATGTAAAAATCACGAAAATCAGCAAATTATTTTGAGTTAATAATTCGTAAAAATTTTGCTTTTTAGAACTAAGATTTTAAAATGTAATACAAGATTCCTTATAGGATAATCTACCTTTATCAAAAAAAAAATGTCTATAAGAAACTCAAATTAAATTTTTATGGGCGTTTGAAATTCATATTTTTACAGCATTTGATATTCACTCGATTTCTTACGTAACGATTTTCTTATTTTATTTTAATTAAAAAACGAATGACTGTAGAAAATTGAAAATTTCACTGAATGTTTATATTAGCATTTCCTATATACGATAAAATTTTGAAAATAATTTAACTCTTTTTGAGCTGTTTATGGACATTGTGAGTTTTCAATTTTTTTAGTTTTTTTTTTTCTATAAATATCAATAAAGTTTTATCTATTGGGCCAAAAAGTGTAAAAAATTAATACAAGGCTCTTGATACATTGTTACAATAGCAGTTGAAAAATATTAAAAATACATAGGCACAATTATTTTTTATAAGCATTTGAAGTTGAAATTTTGACAAAATTTATCAAATTTAAAATTGAATAATTATTTTGTAGTTAAAAATTTATAAAATGTTCAACTTTTGTATCTAAGGATTGAAAATTTAAAACAAGTTTCCACGTAAATATTTAATTCTGTTACCAAAAATTCTAAGAAATACATAAGCACAGTTTATTTTTATAGTAATTTTAAGTTCAAATTTGGACGAAATTACATATTAAAAAACCTGGAATAACTATTTTAGTTATTTTGTTGTGATTGTATAATATTATTTATGGGTACTTAAAACTTCTAAAGTATACTATTATATATCTATGATAGTACCACGGTTTGTTGTTGATGTATAACGCGTTACCTAATGGATATTGTGATATGTTTAATTTGGAATTTATTATTGATACCTATTATAGGTCAATTTTTTTTTAATACTATAGATAAGTATACCTATAATAGGTATGTCTAATACCTAGACTGGCAAACCGTCTCCGCTCAGAATCGTTTTTCTTATACAGTGATATTATATCATTGAATTCAAATTTAATACTATCCATTATACAGTGACCCACTTGTAACCTACTGTACAGCAGAGCGACATCCACTTACCCACCTTTTTATATTATATTTATTTACTTTTATTTTTTTGTGTCTGTCATCACTTTTTAGAGCAGTAAAAATGCTTGGATTTTCAACAACAGTATGTTTTTTGATAGGAAAGTGAATCTAGTTGGTACTTTGGGGGGTTAAAAGTAAAATTTTTCCAATAGTTTTCAAAAGCGCCGTGAAAAACAAAAGAAAAATTAAGGAAAACCGGGATTTTTTACACAAAATCAATTTTTCACAAAATCAACTTTGGTTTTTGATGTAACTACATTATGTTATAAAAATTATAATGTTTATGTTGAAAAAATCTGCTCGAATGTAAACATTGCATGTTCGTCGTGTTTACTTTTGCATACTAATTATTTACTCAAGTGATAGAAAAACCACAATAATGTAGGTACCTATGGAGTTTACGACGCATTGTGAATTATTATTGCATAGTATATGAGTTGTTACTGAATAAACAACATAGGTAATATTATGAACGTTGGTTATTGTATTCTTCGAAACAAAATATTTTTTGTGTATTTTATATAAAAAAAAAAGGTGGGTAAGTGGATGTCGCTCTGCTGTACAGTAGATTACGAGTGGGTCACTGTATAATGGATGGTATTAACTTTGAATTCAATGATATATAATATCATTGTATAATAAAACGATTCTGAGCGGAGACGGTATGTCAGTCTAGGTATAAGACATAATATTATATATAGGACTATCCTAGGATGAAGTGCCTCCCTGCAGCGCCGCGATTAAACCAAAAAAAAAAAAAAAAGTATTAAAAAAAAATTGACTTATAATAGGTACCTATAATAAATTCCAAATCAATCATATCACAATATCCATTAGGCACTTATAACGCGTTATACATTAACAACAAACCGTGATACTATCATAGATATATAATAGTATACTTGAGAAGTTTCAAGTATACCCACGAAATATTATATTATACAATCACAACAAAATAACTAAAATAGTTATTCCAGGATTTTAATATGTAATTTCGTCCAAATTTGAACTAAAAATGACTATAAAAATAAACTGTGTAAATGTATTTTTTAGATTTTTTGGTAACAGAATTAATTACTTACGTGGAATCTCGTTCTAAATTTTCAATTCTTAGATACAAAAGTTGAACATTTTATAAATTTTGTCAAAATTCGATCTTTAAATACTTATAAAAAAAAATTGTGCCAATGTATTTTTAATATTTTTCAATTGCTATTGTAACGATATATCAGGAGCCTTGTATTAAATTTTTACACTTTCTAGCCCAACAGATAAAACTTTATTGATATTTATAGAAAAAAAAAAAACTAAAAAAATTGAGAACTGACCATGTCCGTAAACAGCTCAAAAAGAGTCAAATTATTTTCAAATTATTTATCGTACATAGAAAATGCTAATATAAACATTCAGTGAAATTTTTCAGTTCAGTTTCATTTTTTTCAAGTATCTACAGTCATTCGTTTTTTAATTAAAATAAAATAAGAAAATCGTCACATGAGAAATCGAGCGAATATCAAATGTGTAAAAATACGAATTTCAAACGCTCATTAAAATTTAAATTGACTTTCTTGTAGACATTTTTTTTTTAAAAAAGGTAGACAGAGTTATGAAGAATCTTGTATTACATTTTAAAATCTTAGATCTAAAAAGTAAAATATTCATGAATTTCTAACTCAAAATAATTTGCAAATTTTCGTAATTTTTACATATTTTGTGATATTTGAACTTTAGATGCTTATAAAAAAAATTGAGACTATGGTATTTTAATTTTTTTCATCTGCCTTTGAAACAATATAACATTGGAACCTTCTATTAAATTTTCAAACTTTTTTAACCAACAAATAAAGTTTTATTGACATTCATAGAAAAAAAAAACTAAAAAAATTGGAAACTGAAAATGTCCCTTTACAGTTTAAAACAAATCAAAAAATTTTGAAAATTTTATCATGTATAGAAAATGGAAATATAAAAAAACCAGTAAAAATTTCATGTATCTACGGTAAATTGTTTTAAAGTTACACCAAAAACCAAAGTTGATTTCGTGAAAGCCTCTTTACTGCCCTTTTAGGTGATGACAGACACAAAAACAAAAAAGTAAATAAATATAATATAAAAAAAAAATCATCGTAAAATCAGTACATTCATCGCTCCGCTCGGAATCTAATGTATTATATATTATTATATACGTATTGTAAAAATATATTTTTGACAATATCTATTGTCTACATTGATCATAGGCAGTCCTAAGCGGGGCTTGCATATGAAAAAAAAAATTCAGTTTTACGTTATTTACAATTAAAACGATATTCAACTTTTGCGTTTATTATTATTCAGAATTAATACGTTATCTATGTTTTGCGTTTTTCGTTATTTAAAATATAGTTTTAATACCTAATCAGTTCAAAAAAAAATAACTAATGCGGGTAGGTAATGGCCTGGATACGGAATATAGTAGAAACAATTCTTAGATTGTTTGCATCAAATAAATGTTTTTACGATACCAATAGTCCTATTTTAAATAAATAGATTTTGAAATATTTCGTTTTGCGTTATTTTTCGTTCGATGATATTCTAAAATTTACGTTTTGTGTTATGTTTTGTTTATTGATAATATATGTATAATATATTTTGTTAATGAATTGTTATGTTTTGTTTTGCGGTACTTATTTAATTATTTTTGACCATCGCTTTCCGTCATAATTACGTTTACAAATTGCA
>NC_042495.1:14499406-14503637 GCF_005508785.2 Acyrthosiphon pisum | reverse complement strand
CTTAGATTGTTTGCATCAAATAAATGTTTTTACGATACCAATAGTCCTATTTTAAATAAATAGATTTTGAAATATTTCGTTTTGCGTTATTTTTCGTTCGATGATATTCTAAAATTTACGTTTTGTGTTATGTTTTGTTTATTGATAATATATGTATAATATATTTTGTTAATGAATTGTTATGTTTTGTTTTGCGGTACTTATTTAATTATTTTTTACCATCGCTTTCCGTCATAATTACGTTTACAAATTGCAATCGTTTTTTGTCAAATACAACGTAATATACTAATAAAATACGTAATATAATATACCTATTACGTGATAAGTCACACTTTGAAAATATACGTCAATCTGAAGAAATTGTATGATTTAGGTATAATATCATAATTTATAAAATTCTAATAATTTGTATTTTTAATTACAAAAAAACAAATAAAAATATATTCTATTCTATCTTATATATTATATACATATTTTAAAAATATATTTTTGACAATATCTATTGTCTACATTGGTCATAGACAGTCCTAAGTATTTTAAAATGCTATTCGTTTTTGATGTAACATAATATATCATAATAGAAATTATTCTACTACGATGATGAGCGGTGAGCGAAGACGGAAACGAATGAACATATTTTAGATAATAATTTGTCGTATTAATAATATGTAAGACAGAACCAAAGATAATATATATTATATTGTTGATCCATCGTCATCGTGAATCGTTGACAGTTCCCATTTCACTACATTTTTCGTATTTGTACAATCCCCGCGCGGGTAAACATGTTTTATTAAAATCGGATGTTAAAATCTTTAATCGTGGAAAATTATAGGTATCTCAGTATGACAGTATCTGTATGAACTATTATTCTATACACTTTTAAGTGCTGGAGATTACGACTGACAGTTGTCTTCGCAGTCCACTCTTGTGGTCCTGTCCACCGAATTTGCGTGAGTTAAGATTGACTATATTATAAGTTTAATTGAAAACAAATAGTCGGCGGGCTATTTGTAGTGTAGAAAAAAATTTAAAAAAAACCCACATCATTGTAAAATCAATACATTTATCATTCCACTCAGAATCTAAAATAATAATAATTTCATACACCTACAAGTTACAACCTACCTAATAATAATGTGTACCTATACTGTATTTAATTCAAAATTTATTTTAAATAACAGACGAACAAGACTTAATTTTAGTTTTAATGATAGTTTCACGGAAACCCTAAGTGATCTGTGAGCTGTGGTACACAGTTTAAGAAACGCTATTATTATAGGAAATATCATTGTGTATGAAAAACGATATCGAGCGGAGACGGTTTATCAACCTAATACCTACCTATATGATATTTAATATCATTATAAATATCAAAAATCAAACTTTAAATACTTATAAAAAAAATTGTGCCTATGCATTTTTAATATTTTTCAACTGCCATTGTAACAATATTAGGAGTTATAATTATATTGTAATAATAGGAACCTATTTTATTACATTTTCAAGCTTTTTGACCCAACGTATACATTTTTATTGGTATTTATAGAAAAAAAATAAAAAAATTGGAAACTGAAAATGTCCGTAAACAGCTCAAAACGAGTCAAAATATTTTGAAAATTGTATGGTGTATAAAAAATACTAATATGAACATTCAGTGAACATTTCATGTATCTATTGATACCACCTTACGTAGGTATATATATTAATTTCACCACAGTGTGATCATAATGTATATTACGTAGGTACCTACAATGAAAAAAGCATATTATTCAAAACTTGAAACAAATTATTATAATAATTATTTTAATAAAGCATTGAACAAAATCTTGGAAATTGATGTAAAATAAATACTTTTGCACTATATACTGTATAGTACCACAGAATGATATGAACTTGATTCTTGAATATTAATGTAACATAACCAGGGAAATCGTTTAATCCAATTTAATTTAAATTTTAAATTTCTATTTCCTGATATAGAAAATGTAAACTTTTCATCAGGTATCCAATCCAAACATTCGAAAGTAATTAATTTGGTTCAGCATACGTTGGTTCATTAAGCGATTAGTTATCATCTCATCCAGGATCTTTTTTATAATACTTTACTGAATTTCTGATATATAATAATAATTAAAATTATTTATTTATACCTGGGTATTCTCCTATTTATTTGATGATAGCAATTTAGCATAGAGTAATTTTTCTCAAACTTTTTTTTGTATAATGACCCACAAATTATAACAGGTATATAATTATTAAAACATACTCAGAAATTAAATTAATTGATCGTTTTCAAAACCGCTTCCCTATAACTACGCTGGATCCCTACTTAAAACTGATTACTCTCAACATTCTCACCAACCATGTCATGGATGCGTTAAATCTCTACTCTCTGGAGGACTGCAGACAGCTAGGTTCTGATCATAATTTCATTATAAAATTAATTCATGGTAAAATTGAAGCACCACATCTACTTGAGTGTTTAAACCTGAGTGTTCCAATTCCAACCATCCATACGAGATCCACTGAGACCTTTCACCTTCCTACTCTCCGTTCTAACTATTTATCAAATGATCCTTTAATTAGAACAATGCGCAATTTAAATGAGAATAATATTGATATTTGGCCTTAATTTGTTATTGTTTGTAATTTAATAGTATTTATTGTTCTGTACAATGTTTGTATTAATAACCTATTAATATGTTAAATTTACTATTTTATATATAAAAAGCTGATTGACGTTAATATCATTAAATAATTTAAAAAAAATACTATTACTCAGTTGTATTATTGTGGTTATAGTCTACAATCAGAGAAATTTAGAACAGATATAGGGTTAAGGGTTATAGCCTATAGGAATGTGCGGTATCATCATTTGTTTTGTTAACTAATTTTTAGTACAATCTTTTTTAAATAATTAATTTTAACTATGATTAGTTTTCAAATTGATTTTAAATACACTATGTCGGGTAATTTTTATCACTTTTATTAGGAACCTTACCTTCAGATGCATTTTGTATAGTTGGATAAGATACATTTTCATCAAAATTAGGAAAGGGTAAGATTTGGGGAGGCCGAAGCCTAATACCATACTATTATAAAATTGATTATAAGCTTAAAAAAATTAAGTAAATTTTAAATAATTTTTTAAGTAAAAAGGGCGGAGGGCTTTTAAAGTTGTTGGTGGAGCTTGGCTACAGTTGGCCCTATGGTTGCATATGTAAAACTGTGTTTAAACTATAATTGACATCTAGATTGTAGATTGTACGAAGAAATAAACATCAGTAGATACGTATTCGTTTATCACGGTGTTCGCATATCACGTTATTTGTTATTACTAGGGCTAGGATTTTGTAGCATTCGCATTTTCTTTCATAGTATTACAGGACATAGCTAATCAAAAACAAAATTCGATTCATTCATCACAGAGTTCAAATATGCAATTTTGATTTTGCTTTTTTTGCATTTTCTTATGATATTCATAAATAAATGCTTTTTTGGTACTTTTTTGTTAGTTTATTAGCTTTTTAATTAGTTTTTGTTAATTATACGCATACCTATTTAACAATTTTAGAACATTTACGTACATTTTTATCTGAATTATTATATTTTATTAATTAATTTTAATTGTATTATTACCTAAATATATTTATTTCGTGATTTCGTAGTGAAATATTATCGCCTTATCGGAAAATATTTCTGAAAATAGATTTTTAGATTTTGTCAAAGTGATTACTGAGTGGGGAGTAGTGGTTACATAATACGTTGACATTTATCGACATTTAATAAAACAATTTTTAATTTATTTTTCTTAATATTTATAAATTGTGCTTAGTTGTTCTAAGAATATTACTTGGTGTGAACATATAAAAATGTGTTTAATAAATTATTTTTTGATATTAAAAATATTTTTCAGCTCAACTTAAAAATGTTCAAGTCTCTCTTAGTTACATTTTCTTGGTTAAAATGCTTTTTTTTGTAGCATTATTGGTAATTTTATAATTCCTTTATTGTACGTTTTTAGTGCTTTATTTTCCTAGCCCTAGTTATTACTTATTTATTAACCTAATATTGTATGTAAGTATTTTTAGAAATTAAGTTGTTATTTATTTATTTATTTATCAGTTTATATACCTACTTATTTTTTAGTTTTATATTACCTAAATTGCATATGTTTTATGATTTTTCCAAAAATAATATAAAATGTTGCTACATAGTACATATATTT
>NC_042495.1:14496252-14498168 GCF_005508785.2 Acyrthosiphon pisum | reverse complement strand
AATAATTAAGTATTCACATATATTTTACTGCAAGATTCAAGAACAATTTATAATTTAAATCTCTGGTACTTTCCTGTTATACGAGACTACCCTGTTTTGTTCAACATCACAATCCTGTTATCTAAGACTACCAAAATTATACTTTCCTGTTATACGAGACTACGGCTATTGCCGCCCAAGACTACTTCCGTTATCGCGACTACCTATCTTAGCTGATATTATAGCTGAATTAAAATTATACTAAATAAGCTGCAATTATATATCTATAATAACGTATATTATTATAGTTTTTGTAATTGGTGTTTCACACAGCAAATTTGGTACATTACGAATAATTATTACCTATGTATTTAATTTTTTTTTTATAAAACTTGAATGTGGCCATCCCAAAAATACATAAATTATTGATTATTTTATTTGTGGATTTACCATTTTGCAGTATTATTATTATTATTTTATTGTTTTCCGTACCTACGCCGCGCCAAATTTGGCACTTAACCGTGTAAAATACATTACAAATAATTACTATGTGGGTATTTAATTGTATTCTTTTTTTCATTTTGACCATCCCCACAATACATATTAATATATTATTAAAAAATATATCAAAGAAGGCAAGAAAATTAAGGTAGTCTCGTAAAACTGGAAAGTACCATTTTGGTAGTCTTACATAAAAAGATTGTGATGTTTCACAAAATAAGCGCGGTAGTCGCGATACCGGAGGTAGTCTTGGGCGGTAGTCGCGATAACAACCGTAGTCTCGTATAACAGGAAAGTACCAAATCTCTGGACGCCAGGGGTCCTCTCAAACAAAATTAATACTGCTGTTATAAACTACATTGTTGTCTAAAATTTACCATCACTAAAATCACGACACAGCATTTTACATTCTCGTTACAAATGTAGGTAATGACAGATTGGAAGGTGATCAAGATGTATTGATACACCTTGGAGGTGATAATATTTATAATATATATAATAATGCTGATACTATATGCAAAATCATTAGTGACCGATAGTGAATTCAAAAAAACTAGAATTTGTAATTTCATTTTTTCACTACTGTCTATTAATCATACTATATAATTTATTCTAAATATAGAAAAAAATGTGTTTAAGATTTTTTATATTATTCTCAATAATTTGAGTACCTACGAAATTCTTACCAGACCTGAATTAAAACCACGATGTTTAATAAAATAAAATAGACAAATATCCATATATTCTCTATACAACTATAAGACTAATTTATAACTTATAAATTATAAGTATTACACAATAGGTATATATTATTTATATATAAATAATAATTAAGAAGTAGTAACCATAAAAATAAAACAGAAAAACTATAATTTTTTTGAAAATCTTATTTTTAACAACTTAAAATTAGGTATATAAAATAATATTTTCAAATATATACATTATAAATCGTCTTAAAAATAATTAGTGTCATGTGAAATGGACATCACCCGGTATAGTATTCTATACGTAATATTAATATAATATTTGCACATTGTTATTATAATTTATTTAATTCCTTACTGTTTTTCTTTTAGATGATGAATAAATAATATATTGTAAGTTAACTTTAAATATATCTTTTGCTATCGTTTAATAAATTCATAAAATCTGTATCTGTTCAATAATTGCATTTAATTAATTACATTTTAATTTTCGCACTGTTAGGTAAAATTTTAAATATCAAAATCTCTTATTGACTGAACAGAGTTAATTCCTCCAACTCCTATTCGATCCATCTCCTTTTTCAGATAAAGAGAACCATACTTCGATATTTTTAATATTTAGTGGATCTACACCCCCAGTATTTATGTTTTAATCTTTCTAATTTGACGTCATATTATATTATTTAAGTGTTATGATAATAATTACCAACCTACTTATATTATATTATTATT
>NC_042495.1:14495186-14496202 GCF_005508785.2 Acyrthosiphon pisum | reverse complement strand
TATCACTGTGAGAACAACTTATAAGAAACCTTGTATTAAATTTTCAAAGTTTTCTATCCAACCAAAAATTTTTTATCGTTATTTTAAAAAAAAATACTTAGAAAAATTGAAAATTTCATTTGTCTATAAATAGCTCAAAAAAAGTCGAAACACTTTGAAAATTTAACCCTGTATAGACAACGCTAATATAAACATCTGTTGCAAATTTCAAGTGCTTACAATAATTATTTTTTGAGTTACAGTAAAATTAAGTTTTCGTTTTTGTCAAAAATTGGTTTTGCGTAAAAATTCGCGTTTTTCCGTTATTTTTTTAAGGTTTTTCCTGCCGCTTTTGAAAAGTATTGGGAAATTTTCACTTTTGACCCCCCAAAGTACCAACTAGATTCACTTTCCTTTCAGAAAAGGTACAACTTTTGAAAATCGAAGCATTTTTACTGCTCCAAAAGTTGTCGTCAGACACAAAAAAAAAAAAAAAAAAAAAAAAACACACATCATTGTAAAATCAATACATTCATCACTTCGTTCAGAATCTAAAACTAGAATTTGTAATTTCATTTTTTCACTACTGTCTATTAATCATACTATATAATTTATTCTAAATATAGAAAAAAATGTGTTTAAGATTTTTTATATTATTCTCAATAATTTGAGTACCTACGAAATTCTTACCAGACCTGAATTAAAACCACGATGTTTAATAAAATAAAATAGACAAATATCCATATATTCTCTATACAACTATAAGACTAATTTATAACTTATAAATTATAAGTATTACAAAATAGGTATATATTATTTATATATAAATAATAATTAAGAAGTAGTAACCATAAAAATAAAACAGAAAAACTATAATTTTTTTGAAAATCTTTATTTTTAACAACTTACAATTAGGTATATAAAATAATATTTTCAAATATATACATTATAAATCGTCTTAAAAAATAATTAGTGTCATGTGAAATGGACATCACCCGGGTATAGTATTCTATTACGTAATATTAATATAATATTTG
>NC_042495.1:14484584-14494107 GCF_005508785.2 Acyrthosiphon pisum | reverse complement strand
TATAATGTTATAAATAAATATAATATATATAAATATTATTTAGTGACTATGAAATTTAGTTTAAATTTTCTACTTGAAAAAATATTATTTTATACATTTTTTAAAATTTTCGCTTCAAATATGCAATAAATTTTGAATTCTACCAAAATATGCAAAAATATGCAATAACCTTTGAATATGCAGAAATATGCAAAAAAAATTTTCACCATTAGCTTCAAATTATGATGATTCGTGGAGATAACTGACAAAAATCCAAAAATATTAAAAGGAAAAAAATATGCAATTGCATAGAAATCCGCGCTCTACTGATGATTATTTACAGTGAAATCAAGTGGTCAATATGGAATGTCATGAAAATTCTAGATTCATTGTTAATTTGTAAATGAAAAACACTCGGGACACTTTTTTATTGATATTCTTAATAGGTACTATCATAATCTTATATACATTAGGCACACTAGTTATGACTTTAGGTATAAGTGACATGTCCGGGGCTAAAGGGTATGGCTTAAGGTTTGATCCCAATAAAAGAACAAATAGGGAGAATATCATTGGAGAAATCAATAATCGTCATTATTTAGTAAAAATATTCAAACTAGGTTGTCCAATTACTGGCCAATAAAATAAGATCTAATATATTAAAATTGCAAAATATTATTCTATAGTTATAGATTGCGAGTTAAGTGCAAATTACTAATATTTTCTAGTCTGTTATATTATGTTTGAGTATCTTAATCTTGGCTATTAAGCTGACATGCTATTTTATATTTTTTACAAACATTAGATTATTTTCACATTTATCATGCTCTGTCTCCAAATGTGTGTTAATAAAACTGTTTGTATTTGTAAATGTATCAAATAAATTTACTATACATAATGACAATGTAGTAAAATAAATAGTATAAAATATATTAATCGTTACTAAATGTTGAGACATTTTTCATATTACTAGTTAATAGTAAATTTTATTCTTCCTATAAAATATTTTATTGGGCCAATACTTATTTCTATTAAATACAATTCACATTTTATACCAAACAAAAATGGCGTTATGCGGTGGCCGAATAAAATAGAATTAACAGTTGAATTTTACTACTGAAACAATATTTAAATGCAAACTGGTAACATATTCATATTCCTTCGAGTAAAATGCAATCAATATGTTTGAATTCATATTACTTTAACACTCAACACATCTAAATAAAATGTGATAATTAACAAATCATAGAAAATTACAAAATATTTAGTATTTTTTTTTATCACGCATATCTGCTTATAGTTTAAGGTAAATTAATTTTATTTTACAATAATATGTGCTAAAAATATCAAATTAAATACATATATACATATAGTTTAATTAAAAGTAGAAAATATAGAAACATTTTCAATGATAACATTCAATAATACTCATAAAGCTTATATAAATACTTTATCAGTCTTATTTGCATAAAATATAGATATCTAATGAAAAAAAATGCAGTGATCATAATCAAGATTTTAAGGAAAAAATATTGGAGTGTATCGATACATATCGAGTCAATTTTGAGTGTTTAAGAAGTTACACGTACGATATACAAGTGATACGTATTGACCCGTATAGGACTCAAATTTCAATACGAATCGGCACGATTGAACGAAACTAATTCCTGTCGATAATTATTAAATTTCTCTTCTTGAAAATCTTGAATCTTTTTTTTAAATTGGAACAAAATTAATCATTCTAAAAATTAAATTAATAAAATAATCTATTTCAAAACTTTACTTTATAGTATTTTACAAAATTAAATTACTCTGAAACACTATCTAAAACACTATCTGATTCACTGGGATCCACCAAAATCATATACCTTGATATAGAATTACACAAATGTTCTTCTTCATCGCTATCATCGTCATCATCGTCATCATCGTCATTATCTTTATTATCTTCACTTTGATTCACTTCAGCTTTTTGAGTAAGTGACAGCAATTCTAACTGTCTGGGCATTTCTTCTTTATCGTAATCCTTGGATTTTTTCTCATCCATCGAAGTAAATTTAATTATGTTATCAATTTCCATGTAAATTCTTTCATGAACTATAGTTTTTAATAACGCTTTAGCTTCTTCTTTGGTTTCTGCATAGTTTAAACATTTTTGTGCATAATGAAAAGCTTGATCAAAGTTCATACGAGACAGATAGTAGTTTGCAAGGAACATATAAGCATAGCTGTGATCGCGAGTCTGTTCATCTAGTCCGTGTTCTTCAATGTATTCTAAAAACATTTTTGCAGCATCATCTGGTCTATTTATAACTACGTACAACCTGAAAAAAAAATGACATCATCATATGAGGCAACAAATAAGCTAAATAATGTAATTTGAACTCACTTTGCTAAGTATATGAGACCAAGCTTTTCATCGTCACCCATTGCCCGCCCTTTTAGATAACTTTGAAATGCCATGTCGACATTACCTAGTTTTTCATAAACATTTCCAACGGCAATTATCATACGGCTGTCAAACGGTCTCAGTAGCTGTGCTTGTTTGAAAAAATGAAGACTGTGTTTGAACATTCCAAGTATTTCATATGTTTGACCCAAACCATACCATGCTCTGTACTCATATTTGTTTATTTCTGTAATAAAAACATGAAATTAACTATATTTTTACAATCTTTAAACATTATATAATGGATATTACAACACACACCCAAAGCTTTGCTGTAACTCTGTATGGCATCGTTTGAATTTTTAAGTTCCATATATTCTTGGCCAAGTAGTGTCCAGGCAGCCAAATATAGAGGATTCAATTTAAGAGCGCGATGAAAGTAACGCATTGCTTTTTGATGTTCCCCGTGAAGACTATAATAGTTTCCCAAAATACAACAGGTTTCCACACGATATTTATCAATTTTGACTGCTCGCTGAGCAAGATAAGCTAGTTCAACTCGTTGATGTTGCACATATAATAAATTTGAATAAGTATCCATATTTTCTAGTCGACAAGGTTCAATTTCAATGAGCTCTTGAAACTTTTGAACTGCTATTTCAATGTCTATAACATATTAAATATTGATTGGCATAGATTGAACTATACAGTAATTATGTCTTATACTTACATCTTTTGTTGTGGTAACAAACTGCCACCCTAGATTGGAGAAATATGCTATCACTGAAACCACAGTTGAACAAATACTGTGTCATACCTAACATCTGTTCATTTAACTGCAAGTCCAAATATTTTTGACAGTAGAAGAAGTTTTTCATCCAGTGATTGGGTAACTCTAGCTTTGATAACTAAAACAATACAAACAATAATTGTTGGCAAATAAACTGGTTTATTAATAATTTATTTTATTTTATTTACCTTAACTCGATCTACAATAAGATCCCCAAGTTGCATCCACGCATGCCAATTGAGCGGCACCTCTTTTATAGATTCCACAAGCATATTAACAGCTGCCTCGTATTGTTCTAATTTCACATACACTACACCAAGTAAATATGTCAAATACCCATCCCCCTTTTTTTGTTGTCGTATAGACTCTAGTTGCTGAGATAAATAGTCTAGGAAATTTCGATATTCTTTAAACATGGAAGGTGTTGCTTCACTACCAATATTTTTAATATTACTGTCAGCAGCCAAATAATCTGAATACATTTTCAGAAATAATGGTATTTTTGAATAACAATTTTTCAACCAAAATGATGCTCTGAAAAAAAAGTCATGTCTCAGTAACGATATTACAAAATATAGATTTTGGATTTTAAATTTTAAATACACAAAATACCTCTGATATTCTTTTGCATTGTAACATGTTCGGGCATGAAGATATAGTTCCATTTCTTGATATGCTATTGGAAGTTGGTCTATGGAATATAAATCTGTAGGTTTTGAAACCGGCACACGTTTAGGTACAGAGATTAGACAACTACGGGTGATTTTTGGTCTTTTGTACCCTTCTATCTTTTTGGCTAATGGTTTTGGATTATTGCCGACCTCAAGTGATAGAAGAAGATCTGCAGACCTGGCCATGATGAAAAAATATACATTATATATATATATACAATACATCGTTACTTACTAAAGCTTAGCAGTAATTAATTTAAAAATATTACAAAATAAGTAGTTTTAAAATCAATGGTTGATTTGGGGGGGGGGGGGCGCAGAGGGACGGAGTCCCCCTTCTTTTTAAATTTGTTTTTAGCGTACCCCTTCTATTTATTTGAAACGGACCGCTGGGAACCCAACATAAGCAAGTGAATTTGTAAATCGTGATTTCCTGATGCCAAATTTACTTAATAGGTACACAATATTTTATATTATTTTTATATTTTATTATAGCCTGTAAGTTGAATTAATATTATAAATTACAACAAAATAACTATAATCGTTATTTTTATTTTTATTTGTTTCTATTGTGATAACTGATAAACAAAGCGTTATAAATAAAATCCCATTTTTAGCGGTTTTTTTGTAATTTGTCGGTGGTTTTTCTCGTGGCATTAAACTACTATTGAGAAAATCGAAAAATGACCCCCCTATAAAAAGTGTTTTTCCTTCTACATGTATTTTTCGAATAAAATTGATATTGTTTTGGTGTGATAAGTTTATGGGAAGAGAGGGAGGTGGAGAGACGGCAATGTGACGATTAATTTTGTGTGGAACGCTCGTTTATCCAACAACAGCAGAGTCCCCCTTCTTTTTTATTTCCAAATCAACCACTATTTAAAATTACTTTTGTTCAATGGGTAATAACTATTAATTTTTATTAAATAGTATTATGTCATATTTATTTTTCAATAATCTTATAAAATTAATAAGTTTTACATTATGCGTACCTAACTCCATAACTTAAAAAAGAATGGAGCAACATTAGTATCAGAATTAAATTAAGATGTCAGGAAGTCAGAATGAATTTTATAATGTTGATTAGTAAAAATAATTTAAAACACAACTGTTGTTTTATAGCCATCAATATTAGGTAGAAGATAATAATAATAATAATAATAATGTGATATAAAATAACAAAATGTAACTTTTATTAATGAATTGGTTCCCAGAGTATTTTTTTTTGGCAAATATCCAACAACTCACAATTCTCCGAGGGGTGAACACCTTGGGGGTAATCAGTGTACAAGGTGATGGTAATCATGGGTATTCATAGGTAACCATAGGTAATCATAGGTAATCTTTGTAGTAAATCATGGGTAATCATAGGTATAATCATTGAAATCGGTAATCTGGTGTACAAAATTTCTGTCAGTCGTTTACCCCTCGCAATTCTCAATACTCAGAGAGGTCGGTTGCGTAATGTATATAACAGTCAAGTAAACTTCGGAGATGTGCAAATCAACAGGAAAACTTAAAACAATTAAGAAACTCACCACTGACAGCTGGTTTTCAGACCTCGGGCATACAGTTCGTTCATGCTGACGAGGAGCTCTTTTTTGACGTCGTCCATTTTTGGAACGAGACAACCGACTTTTGCCACATCGACGTCCATAGCGTAGTTACTCATAATTTCTATCGTTCCACAGACGGAGTCACGGACACGAGTGTATTTGAAGGCGGTGTCAGTTTTCAATCTTCAGAGACATTGACCACCAATAATTGATGAACAACTGAAGGAGTGCAGACTGCAGCCTACAGACCAATGTCCAACCTGTATATTTTTATAAAGTATTAAGTTCCAACAGTTTAAAAGTTAAAATTTTTAAGCGGTACTCCGATCCACACTCAACAGTCAAGTAGTCAACACTCAACCGTTCGCATAGACCATGCCGACTGATAAGCAATAATAAAAATCGCCGACCACTGATAAGTGATAAGCCGATATGGCGGTAAAAAACGAGGTAAAAAATAAATAAAAATTGCAATTTGCAATTTTGCACGTCGAAAATGACCAAGGTCACACTATCACCACAGAATAGATGAAATCACAGTCAGCTTGTCAACAGACCAATTATAGTGTTATACAGTGTAAAACATTACAGCAAATGGCTGAACAAGGCATAAGCAAGGAGATAGCCCCTACCCCCCCAATTGACGTATTTATTTTAGCCTTTATTATAATATAATATTAAAAAAAAAGTCTAAGTAAAAGAAAGTTTAACGAGGATTTTTTAGTGACTTAGCCCCCCTCCATGTATGACACTGTTGGACATCATCTATTTGTCTCAATGAGAAATTACATTTTAGTACCCAACTAGACACTAGTGACTACTAACTTGATGACTATATAATTAAACCAGTCTGGCTTGAACATTCATCAGTAATTAAAAAGTAAACAATAATTAAACATAACAGCTATTAGGATGGGGAACACTTTGCAATCAAAATTATTTAAATCCAACATAACTCTTACATATTTTATTTAAATAATAATATTGTCATTAATGTTTTACTTTGAAACTTGAGTCTACTTAAAGGTCAAAATGTTTCATTAGCTAGAAATTGCTTTGTTTTAAATATTTCTACTTATTGAGTATTGATTATCTAAATAGTAAGGCACAACCTGTTGCTAAGTCCCAAATAAAACTTTTTTATATACAATTATACGAATAAATGTCTAATATGTTTTAAAGTTTATTCTATCAAATATATTGTACTGTATATGAGTTGGTTACCTAATGAATAAAGCGGTTAGTGAATAGGTACTGAAAAAGTATTGGGTATTTTGTAATTGTATACAGTATAGCATAATAATATACTATTATAATTATGGTTTGGTTTAGAACTTAGATAATAATGGAATAATAAATATAGTAATTTCATTAATATAAATTGGATCACATCATTTATGGATATTCTTGTACCTATGTAACAATAACAACATTTAATGCCTTAACCTCCAATGGAGTTTTCTCAATAGTCAATAAAGCCCAGTAATTCTCTAAAAAGAAATTAAAATAGATACTGTTTAATCACAGCAGGGGGTGGTATTATGGGGTGAGTGATCGGCTTGCCGTTTCAAGATAGTAGCTTAACTATTTCATGCTGTTAATAATGAGTAAAACGATGTAACAATTGACCATGAGATAACCATAATAGTATTTAATAGTATGCCAGTATGTATGTTGTAGGAGCTTGCATTAATCTATTAAATCTACTAGGAATAATATATTGAAAAGTAAAGAAAAATAATATCAATAACCAATTCATATAGTAAATTGTTTTTTTTTTCTGTTATATATTTATCACAAGTGCACCAACAATAGTTACTGTTTAAATATTAAGTATAAAAGCAATAACACTATAAAATACGATTGCAATATTGCAATATAATATAATATAAATTACATTAAAAATAAACATTTCGTTGTTCTGATAATTTTGTTCAGAGATTCCTACATATACAGTAATTACTATTCTGGCACACTGTATATTATACTAAAAATAAATAATTAATGTATATTAGTCATTGATAATATAAATAATATATATTAGTAATTCTATTATAAAATCGTACAAAATAGTAGTAAAACTGAAACTATACTTAAATGGATTTTCTTTGGTGGAAGATTGTCTAGACAATATACAGAATAGTGCTTAATATCAATGATTAGCATTATAGCATTGATAATTTATAGTTTTACATAAAAATATATTTGTTTGTACATATAATGAATGCCAATTGACTAACTTCCTAATTTTTAATTTTTATAAGTGTTTGTGTATGAGAACCATTTTTTTAATAAAAAAAAATAAGTTATCACATTGAAAAGATTAAAGCTGTAAACTCATTGTGCTAAGTTCAATTCTTCATTAAGCACCATAAGTCACTTATCTAGTTTCACGGCCAGCCAATTTATCAATATAGTCTTGTAATGGAGCCAATTCTCTTCGATCAATTAGTACAAATTCCTGTTGAAGACAAATAACAATTATCAGAATTTAATTTAATCTATATTAATCTACCCAAGTAAAATAATTCTAAAAAATAAATATTCTTAGATAATAGTTCTATATTTAATATTAAAATTCTATTAAACTCAATAATATATCATTTTTTCTTAAATGTTGATAGGTGAATATCCATCCAATAATTAAATATTGAACTAATAGTTGATAAAAACTCTATATATTACAGCATTATATCATAAGAGTATAACACTACTTTAAATAATATGTAGAATTAATACAGAAAATTCAAAATTTTACACAAGTCATATAATTTGGCAACTGCTATATTCATACAGTTCAGAAGTCGCTTTACTACAAAAGCATGACATGTTAAATTAACGTTTAGATTAATTGAACCATTTGGTTTAAATAGTTTTAATAGTAAATATCTCATATAAGCAGCTTTGTATGACAACAGAGAAAACAATAGGAAAATAATAATTGACTAGTAAGTAATGATTAATTAATAAATCTGATAACATGTTTGATGAGTCCAACATTCCAAGGTATAATGTACTAATATGATATTATATAGTAGATATTCAATAATAATTTAAACTATCGTATAATAAGTTATGGAATTAATCTACATATAATAATTCCAGTACATAAATAAAGAACATATTTTTGTGTGAATGCGACCAACAATTATTAAGAGTATTTTATTTTCAATTTTTAAATTAAAATATTTAAAAAAGTATAATATTTATCAAAACAAAATGTTTAGATAACAAATTATTGTATACTGTATATGCCATCTGTTAGACAGGCAGTCCGGTATGTATTTTATAAATAAAAATTCTCACTGTCTTCATGCCCCTAAAATATTTTAGATTCTGAGCGGAGCAATGAATGTATTGATTTTACAATGATGTGTTTTTAATTTTAGATTCTGAGTGGAACGATGAATGTATTGATTTTACAATGATGTGTGTTTTTTTTTTATTTTTTTTTGTGTCTGTGTACACGATAAGTAGTCGAAATAATGCTTCGATTTTCAAATTCAGTATCTTGTTCGATTGGAAAGTGAATATCGTTGGTGCATTGGGGAGGTCAAAATTTAAAATTCCCATTAATTTTCAAAAGCGTCAAAAAAAACCAAAGAAAAATTAAGGAAAAACGAAAATTTTTACGCAAAATCGATTTTTCACAAAATTGAATTTGGTTTTTGGTGTAACTTTAAAAAAAAATGACCGTAGATACTGTTGTACCCTGTACATACTAGACACCCTGTATGCGATATGTGCGTTCGCTGGATAACGCAATGGCCTACGTGACTGTGGGAAGTGCGTTGGTCAGCGAATTCGCCGTGCAAGGACCCATACGGTTCCCACGGACGAGGACGTGTCGGCAGTCGGAGTACGGACTCGAGTTAGACAGAAAATCTTAGTTATAAGTTAAATCGTGTTTGAGTAGAAATAATAAAATCAGTGTACGTGTAGTAATTTAATTAGTGTTTTTTATTTATAAATCATCATTTCCTGATTTCAACGATAATACGGCGTTAGCACACATCAATACATGAAATTTTGACTGAATGTTTATATTAGCATTTTCTATACACCATAACATTTTCAAATTTTTTTGACTTATTTTGAGCTCTTTATGGACATTGTCAGTTTTCATTTTTTTTTAGTT
>NC_042495.1:14478450-14483927 GCF_005508785.2 Acyrthosiphon pisum | reverse complement strand
TTACACAGTGATATTATATCATTGAATTCAAATTTATACTATCCATTGTACAGTGACCCACTTGTAACCTACTATACAGTAGAGCGACTTACCCACTTACCCACCTTTTTTTATTTGGGTCTGTGTACACGACAAGTAGTCGAAATAATGCTTCGATTTTCGTTTTCAGTATATTTTTTGATGGCAAAGTGAATCTAGTTAGTGCATTGGGAAGGTTGAAATTTAAAATTACTAGTAATTTTTAAAAGCGCCGGAAAAAATAAAAATGATAGGGAAAAACAATAATTTTTACACAAAATAATTGCGTGAAAAATATTTTGTAGATTTATAATTGATTAGGTATTTTGAAAAATTAATAATATCAAAAAATGTTCTATCTTTAAAATTTAATTTCTTTTGTTGTGTGTATTTAAGTTAAGTATTTTAGTTTTTTTAACAGAGGGGGGGGGAGAGAACTTGTAAAATTAATTTTATTTAAGTATATTACCGTGGTAGTATATTACTATCCTGTCTATGGTTTTAAAATTGTGAATTAACTTGCCTAACTTTAACTATTAGATATACTAATTTAAAGATAAAACCTTTATAATATCATGATCTCACAATGTATTTTTTCTTTAATATTTTAACTTCAAATTAATATACTCATAACTGGTTTTAAATTGAAAAATTGAAGAAAGACATAGTTAATATTTTTATGTTTTAAATTTCATAAGTTAATTTTATTTAATATTAAAACTAACAAAACTAAATAGTAAATAGATTCTACTAAAATTTAATATGCTCTGTTATTCGTTCGTAAATCAAATACAGGTGATCTCTTATTTTAACAATAAAGTATTGAATGCAAAAAAACTGTTAATTAAAATAGCCCACTCTTTGTAATATATTAAGTAAGGAACTGAAAATAATTTGCTAGTTTACCTGAACAAAGTAAATAAAATGCTTAAAAGATGTGTTGAGATGTGCTTCCTCGCCCAGCGTAACAATTGAATCAAAATGTGTATGATATATATGTGCATACACCCTGAATAACCGTTTAAGTATTGTCTTAGCAATCGATAAGAAGTTCTTAGGAAATGGGACACCGATTTTTGAAGGGAACAATGTTTCATCATCCAATTGATCCTGAACCCAAGTCATCAAATAATCGATGTATTTTGGAGCAGAACACTTTATTGGTTTCTTTACAGTCAGGCCATCTGCCCAATGATATTCATATTTGGGTCCAGCGGACATTATAGAACAACTTTCCTCGGTGCAGAACTCTGTTATTGTACCATACAACATGTTTATTTGATTGAAAAAATCAACAGCTGGAACAAAATTTAACATTGTTTAATACTACAATATTTTTAACTAATTTATATTAATAGGTTGAAGTTGAAAGATAAATGTTTATTATAAGCTAATATATATACCTTTATATTTTATTAAAATTAATGATACTTAAATTAATTGAGGTTTTATAAAAGTTATTCCTACTCAATTGCAATGATATACAAATATTTATAAATATTTAATTCAATTAAATAGTTTTTCAAACAGGAATACTGTATAAGTAAAATGTGTTAACTGTTTTGAACACTGATTAAAAATAGGCAGGTACTACGTTTCATATTTTTCCTATATATAACACAATTTTATTAAAATTTTAGTAATATTTAAAATAGATAGGTATGCACTATCAAAGAAGCTTTGTTAAGCACATAGAAGTATAGATGAGCAGATACCAAATAAACATAAAATATAAAACATAGTTAGTATTACAATATTAATTAGGTGAAATGTGTCCTAGAAAATTTAAAGTTGAAAAGATTATTTATCATATACAATATACATAATTACATAATTATTACACTATACTTCCAATTATAAAGAAGATATTTTTTAAGATTATTATATTCATCATTATTCATTATCTACCACAAATTGATTACAGAAGAAAATATGAGAAACAATACTTATGTCGATAAGACTAATAGTATAGTTAGTAACAATTAGTAGTTTAATTATAGTTGAATTAAGACCAAATAGTTATGATAGTAATAATATGATTTTTACCATCTAAAAGAAACTAAAAAACATAAAACTTTTCAATTTAGTTATTCACTGACTTTTATAACAATCAGAAATTAATTTTAATTTATTTTAATTAGGAACTATTAACAAACTAAATTGAAATCATAAAAATGATCCAAAATATAAATTGTTATATACGAGTAACATCACCATCACGATAGATTAAATACAATATAGAAAGAAATATATTATCATATATCTTTTGTAACACTATTTTAATTTTAAGGATGCATATTTTTTAATTTTTGGTACCTAATTTAAGCTCATTTTATACATATTTTGAATACATACTTTTCAATGAATAAATACTTACTTAAAGTTAAGAATGTGAGAATACACATGGATACTTACTGTTGACAGCAACCCATTCATTGAGATCTTCACCCTCTGGTAGTAGTACAGCCAATCTCAGATTGCCCGAACCAAGAGTGGCTGCAGCGTGCTTCATCAGATCGTATTGGTGGGTACCTTCTGGTATATTCTTCTTGGGTTTAAAAGTCTTAGATGATCTGCCTCCGCTGCAACAAAAATAAAAAAAAGCTTACAATCATGAAGAACTGTTGTCCGGAATGCCAGCGGCAGCCAATGAACATTGTAAAACACTCACAATAGGAAGCTCATTATGAATTTGCCTAGAACATAAACCGGACGTCTCTTGACAAACGATCGCGATTAATACTCTCTCGCAACAATACGGACATTTACCAACTACCTCAACACTAAAACAATCACTGGTATGGTACACCAGATAACAAAACTGAACAATGTCGGTGGATGAGGGTAAAAATATTAAGACACGAAAATTAGCAAAAGAAACAAAAGAAAAAGTATTTTCGTCTGTTGCGTTAGTGCATTGCAAGACGCAAACTCGATACACATTAATTCAGAATCTGTTAACGACTAGAATATTATTATTATTACTGCAGTTTTCCGGAAAAGTGTTGCAACAACAAAAAAACCCATAAAATTATCATGATATTTTATTTATCATGAAAACTATAATAATGTGTTAAATCAGTGTTAGTCAGCTGTTAAAAGTGTTACACGGGAGTTGATAAGGAATAAATTACAATCACGAAGACAAGGATAAGGACAGTATATATGTTCATGGATAAGGATACCACGGTTATCTACTATAGATAACCGTGAAGGAGACTAAACTCCGCTTCTGATAACGTCCCGAAACCCGCGTTGTATTGGGATTATTCATGTTTTTTGCGTTTTTTGGAAAATATATGAACCATATTTTGAACCATGACCCTCTTTACTCTTAAGATTTTATAGCTTATTTGATTACGCATTTATACGTTATGTGCATAAGTGTATATTTGTTCTTAAGAAACAAATTTCAGTGTAACAATACCTACATATATCGGTACAAAAAGATCGTTTAAAAAAATACTTGTGTGGTGTATCGAATAGTATCGGTTTCAGACTTGGTGTGAACAAAGGTATTATATAGATAGGTAGTTATAAAATAACTACATATAATATATAATGTTAACGGATTGTATAATTTAATTATCTACACAATAATAAAAATAATATTTATGAAATATAATGCATGTATAAATGCATTATGCATAATCTTTAAAATCTAAAGGGGTTCGTGGTTCAAAATCATGCATTTTATATTTCCCAAAAAACGCAAAAAACATGAATAATTCCTATATCACATGGGTTAAGTAGCAACGCTAGTGTACGCAGCGCAGCCTGTGCCTGTGTAATCGTGCGACTCATTTCGGTACGTTTTTTAATGTGGGCGGCCGTACGAGTTTGGTTTCCTTATTCTAGTCTTCATTCTACCAGTGCCGTAGCTAGGGGGTGGGCACTGGGGCACGTGCTTGTTTTATATTATATGTTCTATAAAAATTAAAAGTTAAGACTGTCGAAGTGAACCATTTTGAAGGGGTCGAATTTAGGAAATATTGTAAATCCATCGTTAGTACTATATCTATGTGTGTAGTGACTGATCATTAGTGTGTGCGAGTTCGCCGAATGCTTTATGTAATTTAAGATAAACGATGGCTAAGATTCTTGAACCCCAGTAATGTACATACGCGCAGTCACGTCACTATATTTTGTGATAAAAAATGTTCAACTTACATGTGCCACAAAACTCCCAAAAAATGGAAGACAAATTCCCCCAGTACCAAAAACCCTTTTGGCTATTTTAATTTTGAAAACATATATTTGAAATTTTCTAGATTATGTAGGAAATGGATTTATGATCTGTAGTATTGTTTAATTAGTATTATAGTACCAGAGTAATTTTCTTTTTTTTTTCAAAATTCACTTTTACTTTAGAATTACCAAAAAAAAAATCACTTCCAACAAAACACACAAAAAGCGGAGAAATTATTAAGTATTTTTCAAAATTAAAATTGGATTTCTGGAAGTATATTTTTTTCCGCTTATTGATCTAATTGCACGAAAAAACTACCAGCTTTCAACAGTCCTAATATAGTCTTGTATTTTTGTTAGTTAATTTTAATAATATTCGAACTAAAAATGGAATGTTTTGTTTACAACACATTTTGATATAATGATAATAATATTGATGAATATACATTAACCCTATGGCTTACAATAATATTGATACATTGTTATATTAAAATGTAGCCAATGTAGGTACCATACTTGTTAACATCAGTGGTTGATTTGGGGGGGGGCGCAGGGGGACAGAGTCCCCCTTCTTTTTAAATTTTTTTTCAGCGTACCCCTTCTATTTATTTGAAACGAAACGCTGGGAACCCAACATAAGCTAGTGAATTTGTAAATCGTGATTTCCTGATGCCAAATTTACTTAATAGGTACACAATATTTTATATTGTTATTATATTTTATTATAGCCTGTTGAATTAATATTATAAATTATAACAAAATAACTATAATCGTTATCTATTGTGATAACTGATAAACAAAGCGTTAGAAATTAAAATCCCATTTTTAGCGGTTTTTTTGTAATTTGTCGGTGGGTTTTCCCGTGGCATTAAAGTACTATTGAGAAAATCGAAAAATGCCCTATAAAAAGTGTTTTTCTTTCTACATGTATTTTTCGAATAAAATTGATATTGTTTTGGTGTGATAAGTTTATGGGAAGAGAGGGAGGTGGAGAGACGGCAATGTGACGATTAATTTTGTGTGGAACGCTCGTTTATCCAACATCAGCAGAGTCCCCCTTCTTTTTTATTTCCAAGTCAACCACTGGTTAACATAAATATAATATAGTCATAAAACGAGTAGTAGATACACTTTATAAACAAAGGGGTCATAATTAGATATTTTAGCATTTCAAAGGCTATAGAAAAAAAATTAAGTGCCCTTCCTAACATTTTTTTCTGGCTACGGCACTGCATTCTATATACATAGTGTTTATCCCACGTCCATAAAGA
>NC_042495.1:14463104-14478400 GCF_005508785.2 Acyrthosiphon pisum | reverse complement strand
ATATCATAATATATATTAGGTACTTATAAGTTATAACGCGTTATACATCAACAAAAAACCGTGGTAAAATCATAGATATATAATAGTATACTTTAGAAGTTTCAAGTACCCACGAATAATATTATACAATCACAACAAAATAACTAAAAGAGTTATCCTAGGTTTTTAATATGTAATTTCGTCCAAATTTGTACTTAAAATAACTATAAAAATAAACTTTTTAAATGTATATTTTAGATTTTTTGGTAACAGAATTAATTACTTACGTGGAATCTTGTTTTAAATTTTTAATTCTTAGATACAAAAATTGAACATTTTATAAATTTTTAAGTACAAAATAATTTTTCATTATACCTTAGTCCGTGTTAATAACCATACACGGTACAAAATTCGGTGTATAGACGATAAAGCAGTGGTTTACAATCTAATTTTGAAACTTAAGTACCTACACAGTTTGGGAACCGCTGCTATACATTATATATTATGAGTCTTAAGTTAAAATTAATATTTAATATCCAATCGTCATATTATTTTATACATACTCAAGTACACTCGTATTCAATCCGTTATAAATATTAATACTATATTACAACCTATATAGTATATTTTGATGCCGGTACAGACAAAATGATAATATTATATTTATTAGCTAATTTTATTACACTATTTTATTAACAATACAAGCTTAATGAGCGCTACAAAGCAATATTCATGGGGATTCTAGATTACAGAACCATATTCAAAAATAGAACACTCTGGAAAAAATATAAAATTATTAAGCAATTTGGATTACTCAATATCCTTGGAGAGCAAGTTCTTTTCATAAAATCGCAGTCTTTTTGGTTTTTTCGATGTTTCTTGTTGATAAAATGTTTTGTTCATCAAGCAAAAAGTCTAAGCATTCAATAAAAGGTTCATCGTAGGATTCATACACAGGTTACAACAAACCCAAATTCTGACAGTACAATATATAGACACGATTCCACTAGTCATATAAATTAATTTTACACCAGCGTGTCGACAATTAATAATAATATCAAATAAAAACCAAATAAATTACAAATCATAAAGGTTTATTAGTGTTAATAATATATTATATAGGTACATACAATTATTTATTTTATTTTTAACATTTTTTTTTTTTGCATATTAAGAATTTAAATAAAGGTCTAGAATAATGATAATGATAACATAATGATAAATATATACAAATAATGACATGGTAATAACTAGATTTATGGATAGATGATTATGGTTTTATAGCAATATTTATATTTTATAGGTATCATTTTTTACATGGACATTTCTTATACGCATGCGCAGTTCCGGGGGGGGGGGGGGGAGGCACAAATTAGGGCCCACAACAATTTACATAAAACAAGGTTAGGTTAAGTTAATGGTAGTAGGTAGTTAGGTTTTGTAAATTTACATTTACAAAACTATAATATATTTAATGGTCTGAGTCGCGGATAAATTCTTTATTGTCTTGACAGTCTACGTCGGGAAGACCGCAGCAAACCATTCGCCGAGCGAATTTCTTCACTCGGCTCCATAGTGAGCGTCGTTTAGGTCTGGCGGCGGTTACTGTATTTTTCATTTCCGCGGCGTTTTCGCGGCCGAAAAGTGATACTAAGTAAACTGGCCACGGTCTCCAGGTCTAAAGGGTCTGCCGACCCATTGTTCGACTCAGCATCCCCTGCAATTGACTGCGATGCCATGTCCCGTATCGAACTAAGCGCGTCGGATTCGACCAGTTTAACCTGCAGCGGAAAAGTTTGCGAGACAGACGACTTCGCGTCGATGTCGATAAGTTCTAAGTTCATCACTGCACTATCAGCTGTTGTTTCCGTACTCGGTGAATCCGGAAAAACGGACATCTGTGTGGACGGCATCACATCAGGTGCATCGACTCCGGCATTGGTTGGGAACGCTATGTCGGGCATCGACTTACTTAGTCTTTGAGCCTTTGATCTCTTGACACCACTAACGTCGGCCACTATCCGGCGATTTTCCCGAAGGTCGCTGAAAACCTGTAACATCGCAGCGTTTGTTGACTGTAACCGATCGGAACCTCAGACTCAGACGCCTTACTATTGTTAATCTAAAACATAATTTAATAATTTAATTCAAAAAGAAAATACCTAAATGTAGGTATTGAACATTTTTTTTTATAAACAAAATTATAAACTGTACTAGACCGGAGGGCTAGTAAAATTATGAACTGTAAAAATTGTATGCAATATTAAATTGTTTGAATATACCTTATAATATAAAATTAATAAAAATGTTTGATACCACGGTTTTTATTTTTGAAACTTGTAACGGGATTGAAAACGGTGCACCTTCAACCATTGAAAACACCGCAATGCGACTAAAGACGTGTAAAGTAGACACCGGCGTGAATAACGTCGAGTTAAGTAATAGTTAAAAAAAATTAACATATGAATAAAACCTTTTAATATAGGTACCTAAGTATTAGCAGATTTGTTTTTTTTTAAATGGAGGGGGAGATAGGGCTACACCACAAAATAACTATATAACATATATATTTTTTCGATGATTAGGTAAGTAAAAATATTGTTTTGTATGTTATAGATATTTAATTAAATCTTGAATATTAAACATGTTTCAATTTTAATACATATTTAAAAAACTAACATCAATGTTGTTTGCTTTTTTTTCATTTGCTTTTTTCCATTGCTTTTTTTTAGTTGCCTTTTTTCCTATTACTGGTTATATATGTATACATTTATAACAGCTATAGTCAATTTTAAAACAGCTATCACAAAAATGTTCTTCATTTCTTTCAGCTCTTTCTAAAAACAAATAAACCTCCCGAACAATTGATTATACTGTGTAGTGTGTAGTGTGTTTTATTAAACTGTATAGCCGTATAGGGCAATATAATAGTAAGTGCCTATAGTTAGTACTAAGTAGGTTTCAGGTATGTATACATTGCCAGTTTTATATTTAGTACAAAAATTATTCACGCGTTATAATCGGTGACTTAAAAATGTCGGAAAAGGTCAAATACTGCTTTTATTTCTATTATTGATGACTCACAAAATCGTTATAAGTAGGAGTGATAATAATTATATATTTATATTAAATAAATATTCCTAAATAATATGTTTTAAATTTAAATATGCTGCAGACATGTATAGTTATGATTTATACTATGGATCTGCTAGGTAGGTACATGCTCAGTGGGGCCATTATTATCATTATTCTGTGAAATAAATAATAACAAAAAAAACATAATACTAATTAGGTATACCAATTACAAATACAATTTAAATATATTAAAATTTAAAAAAAAAGTTTTATTATTTTTATCAATCTTTGTGTATATCTTTAATGGCTTCTAGCCTCGGCCTTTATCCATGTTCTTACTTATTATACTAGATTTCGAGAAAGGCGATGAATACATTGGGTTTTACAATGACGTGTGATTTATTTATTGGAAACTTTGTATTGAATTTTCCTGCAGCTTTTTAATGCACAGTTAAAAATGTTATCAATTACCTGGCAGATAGGTGCATACTTTGAAACTTTTAATATTATATTTAATCAAGACCCCAATGGCTACCAACTACAATTTTAAAGTTTATTGTACTAAATGTAGTTCTATAATAATGTTTGACAAATTTCTGGACCGATTGAAGTTAAATGGTAAAAATTGGACTGTACCACATAGCCTTATGATATTTGCATTAATAATAAGGTAACTATTACCATTGAGTATCGATAGTACTAATATACTCAAGGCTATTACTAAATAATTGGGGAATACAAAATAACAAAACTTATTATCGTTAGGTAAAATAATGTGTTTAACATTTCATATTTTGTTCGAGTATCATGACAATTTATTAACAAGAATACAAAACTATATTAAGGTTGTGGAAATTTAGTCGTTTTTTCGTACATTTAGACCAATAAATAGAAAAAAATATAGATACCTACTTCCAGAAATTAAATTTTAATTTTGAAAAAATGTCACTTTTTGAGACTTTTGCATCATATGGGAGTTTAACATTTTTTATCGCGAAATAAAATTACATGTGACTGTGCATATGCATAGGTGCAAATAGCGTTGGGTATTTTTTTTTTTTTTTGGGGGGGGGGGGGTAATGGGCTATGGAAATTTTGGGGGCTTAGCCCCTAAATCCCCCCCCTATTTACGGCTATGCGCCTATGTATGTTTCGGATTTCCAAGAATCTTAGCCGTAGTTCATATTCAATTACATAAAGCGTCCGGGGAACTCACCCATACTAATGATCAGCCTCAACTCACAACACGCACAGTCATACAGTACATGGATATAGAATATTTCCTTAAACCAACCCCTTAAAATGGTTTGCTTTCAACAGCCTTAAGTTTTAATTTTTATCAAAAATATAATAAAATATAAAATTAACCAAAAAAAATGTCGGGGGGACACTTGCGACGCGCCCCTAGTGCCCCCTGGCTATGGCACTGTGTTCAATGAACTTATGTCCTATAGGTACTGGTTATAATCCATATTTCATATTATAGGTATCAATGAGCATTGGCATATGTCCCCACCACCATTTTTAAACCCTGGCTACGAAACTGTCAATGACCATTTCTAGTTTGGAATATTTAATTAATTTATGCTATTTTAAATTTAAACAAACAATACCTAAAAATTAGCAAAAAAAGGTGTCCCATATTCTAGAACGAGTAATATTATCATAGGATAATAAAAATATAAAATACATAGGTATTAATAATATATTATTATTGTGCATGAATATGAGGTGTGTAGTACAATAATTATGGAGGTGCTTAACACATTTGGCGACACTGAAAATGCAGCTGTGAACGACCCGTTATGTTTTTGTTTCTCATTTTTTTTTTATCATTTGCAGTCGGGCCGTGCGTCTCGCGCTAGTGTGTTAATATAATTTTCTTTTTTCTTTTTTTTATAGTTTATTTTCAAATTTAATAATTATTGTTGAAAATGTTTCATTTTTATCGTTTGTGTCTATTTCAAATTGTTTAATATTAGGTTTATAGTTGCTTAGGTTCGTGTTAAAGTTAATAGAAAATTCCTTAACCGTGTGGTTCCGTCAAGAATATTTACATTGTCCAATGATTATAATGAATCATTTTTGCTTAACTGGATACGTTTAAAAACTCAAAGTAAGATTTTTTTGATAATTTATATGCGTTTACAAACATCCCAATAATCATGATTTGTGCGTAAAAGATATAATATGTTTGCTAAAATCATAGTGAAATAGTGGATACCTGCCTGACATCAGTGGTATTGCATCAAAATATTTTATAATCACACATTTTACTTTTCCGTATAGATACTTGTTAAAATGCTTAAGTAGTGAATTTTAAGTTAAAATAAGTTAATTTTAATTAAAGAACCGTAATTATGTTAAAATATCGGATATTGAGATTTACTACATTACTATACAGATTACTCTAATATAATATGTAGGTAACTACTAATTGCAGACTTGGGTAAAATACTTTTAATAAATATTTGAAATAAATACTCAAATACTTATAACAAATAGTATTCTAAATATGTATTCAAATTCTGATTCAAATACTTCATAAAAATAGTGATCCAAATAAAGTATTTAAAAAAATTTGAAATTAGCGTTAACATTGAGGTTAACACATACCTATAATTTAATAATTCTAAATATAATAGGTATAATTTAAGTTGTTCATACTTGATTTAACATTTTAAAAAGTGTACATCTAATATTGTTAAAATGTCCAGAAAAACCTCGAGAAAAACAAGGAAAAAAATTATTATTGTACATAAATAAAAAGTAATTTTTTATAAGAATAAAATAGTATTAATAAATATTCCGGACAGTTATTTCCCGAGTTATTTAGAATACTTTTGGGAATAGTATTTTAAAAGTATTTTAAATATCTACTCAAAAAGTATTCCAAATGCTGTATTCAAAATACTACCTAAGACTGCCTAATTGCTCAGATTTCTAATTAAGTAGGTATCTAAATTGTTTTTAAGTTGTACTTAAACACCCAGGGTACATACAATTTTTCTTTTTAGGTTATAATAAAAACAAAACTCCTTAGTACATAAAGTAAATAGGTATAAATACATAGTTTTAAACTAATATTTACTTAGATAAAAATGTTTTTGAATTATACAATGTAAATAAAAGTAATACCCGAAGTAATATTATCTTGGTATACAGTTAAAAATACAAGTAAAATTTCATTATTTAGCAGTGTACCTACCTATGCTAGTATTTTAGCCATTGAATTAACTATACATGACATAGTGTCAAAATAAATAAATGTATATAAATAAACATGATATTTTCCTCTAATGATAGTATGTTCTTAGATTTTCTAGTTATAATATATATATTATATTAAGTACCTAATGGATTAAACCTCGGATTAAACTATTCATGGTCTTGACAATTATGTTAATAATATTTAATAACCTTATTAAATGATGACATACCTATACCTAGATAATATTAGTAATATTACCTATAATGGGTATTTAATTTACCAAATTAAAATTATGTCTAGAGATAAAATTTTAAAAATATATATTATCGAGACAAGGAGAACAAATAATATATAGAAAAAAAACAAAACACTTGCAATCATTTATATTTAACTATTCATATAAAGCTCACGAAAAATTAAAAATAATTTGTATTAGGTAGTAGGTAATCACAAACTGATCATGATAATATTTTATTTAGTTTCTAAATAATCATTTAACAACTAAACTTATTGCCTACCTATTAGTTACCTTGAATAAATTATCATTGTTTAAAAAATGTTTAAAAAGAAAGGAAAAAGTTTTGTTGGGCTATTTTACATTTATTAAATTAAATTTTATTTACCCCCTTCTCACTCCAAAATCCACTTGTATGTTTGCTGCAAGAACTATGCCTGAGAATCCTTCTCGTCTTAAAAACAAATAGTGTGGCATCTTATTATACCTACCAAAATTGTATTGATGAAATTATTGAAATTAGTCATGAAATAAGTGACTTTTTATCAAATCTCAAAAATAAAAATAACCTATGCTTATTGTACAAAGAATAATGTACCTATCGATGTTCATAGATAGTGATATTTTTGCTCCCCCTACCTACCTACCTAACTACCTTTAATTATTTTGTGCTACGGAAATTACCTTGCAGGCATTTATTTTTAATTTAAGGGCAGTTCTTCCAATGTCGGGTAAAGTGTCAGTTAACGCTAACCGGCTGACAACAGATTTTATTACTGGCAGAATTCTGTCGGTTAACTTTAACTGGACATTGTAAGAACCTCCCTTAGGTAATACCAATATTTAAAAAAAAATGGAACTATTTTATATTAATGCATTTTGTTTACATAAATTCAAGCCTTTAAAAAATAATATTTTTCTAAAAATGTACTATTTTTAATGACAACGTGCATTTTAATTTCTTTTTCCAAAGACTAAAGCAGAACATTTTTTGGAGTTACTTCATTATATAAAAATTGAATTTTGAACAAGTAGTTGACTTAAGAGTTATAATTTTAGGATTTAAAGTATAAACTCGAGTATAAATGAGTAGAGTGGTACAGCGAATGCTAGTCCACTACTCCGCTCATCGAACTTAAAACACCTACTTATAACAACTAATAAACTATTTTTCCGAAATTTGATTTTTATAGATTGATATACTCCAAATAATATTCAGATTCGGAATATAAAATTAAAAATGCACGATGTTATTTAAAAGAATTAAAAACATAAAAACTGATATAACGAGAAAAAAATGTTTTCTGAAATAATGAGTGTACATTAAAACGATCACTCCGTATACATACACATTTCTGGATTTAAATTTTGTAATAAAATGACTTCTTTATTTAATATAATATTTTATTAAATGTATGGCTTCAGATGTTTGAGTCATCTGACATCCTCTGAGTTATCTAGTTGTAGTTGAATGGCTGCTGGATTAATGTTATCCTAGTTATATCTCATGTTTACGTGCAAAATTCTAAGTAGGTATATATTTATTTTCAAACTATTTTTGCGAAGTATAATGACGTGAGTATACGCACATTTTTTGTATTATTTTTTTTTTTGTATTTTCATTTGATCAGTTTTTTTAATTCTTTATTTAAATCTTGAATCTCCCACCTGTCATTCGATAAGGACAACTGGGAATTATAGTCGCTACAGTGTCGTAATTACGGGGGGGATTTGGGTTTTGTATCCCCCCTCTGAAATTTTTTAATTAGAGAACCATATCTATGTACCTACTTATTATTTGTTGGTACTAATATATAGTATATTTTCCACGAATCTACTCGAATAAGTACATTTAAAACTCGATTTAAAACTTACCTCATTAAATAGTACCTATGTAATTTATTTTTTTTTTGGTCGAGGCTTCTACAACAGGTCATTAGCCTATGGAACTGGGGGAGGATACTGTAGGCATTGAACACGTGTGTCATTTGTTTTGGTAGCATTTTTAAATGAGCACCCGTAGGTATCTGCAGTGCCCGGGTGGGAGATGGCGGCCTCTCTCCGGTGATTGCGCAAAAAAAAAAATGCCGCCCATGACTGAGTTCTAACCGACGTCCCCTATGTAATTATTTATTTTCATGTATGCATGTATTTATACATTTACCCTACTTACATTATACAGATTTAAGATTACATATCACAATGGTTAGACTGAGAGGTTTATATGACATAAACTAATTTTTTTTTGGTGGTAAATGTTTCAATCCCCCCTCCCCCCACACACACATAACCACAATTACGCCACCGAGTCGGTAGGAAAACTATTGTTACTTGCTTGGCGACAACTCAACAACTGTTTATTGTTCAATGTTCATAATATATCTTTTTTTTGTGTTGGTGCTTGTTTATTTCGTGTAATATATTATAATAGACGTAATAATGATAATAATTTAACTACTTAAAGGTATACATTTTATTTTATTGTTAATTTCAGGTTCAAGTATTTTCTACAAAAATTACTTACAATTATTTGTTATGTCCCTAATATGTAATATTTTAGATTTTCAGTTAAGCGACATGTAGGTACGCTGTGATATTTAGTCTATGATAAGTTTTGGGCTGAAGGAGTGATCAAAATGTTTCATTATTGTAGATTGATAATCTAGGATTATCTCAAAAGCTTTTTCAAACGTATAAACAATTTTTTTGAATAAATGTCAACAAGCTTGATTGCCCGCTTGATTGTTATAGATCTTTACCGAGAATTTTTTCAACGCAATCAATATTTCAAATTGAATACAATATAACAAATTACGTAATAATTCAAAAAGTAAATAACTCTGGAGATATAAATGGTTATTTTATTATGTGACAAATCAATGTTTTCTGGTGTACATTTTCAGTGAATAGGATGTAATCGAGGATGTAATGGTTTTGTTTATGTTATATAGTTAGTTTATGTCATAAATCATAATACATTATAATATAATATCTCAGACGTAATTATAAGTGTTTTTCTTAATTTGATAGGTTAAACTAATTTCAGCATAAATATCGCATGTAATTTTATAAGTAACAGTTAATAATTTTCTAGTTATTACCGGCATACCGTAGAATGGTATGAATAAGTTCGTGGTAGTACCTATAGGTAAGTAGTTTAAGATGAGTCTAAATATTTAGAACTTTTCATTATATTAAGAAAATACCGAGAAAATACTATAATATAAATATTTGGTAAAATTTTCAATTACATATCTACGGTTTTCCCTTTCTGAATTAAAATAAAAAAAAAAAAACAAAATTAATTTGGAAAAAATTGGTGTTGCATGAATATTCAAATATTACCACAATTTTTTGATAATTATTCTCAATTCTTTAGTAAGATTCTTTACTAGATCAAATTTTATATCAGTAAAACGTGATAAGAGATAAAAAAAACAGATGTGAACACTGAACAAATTATCGCAATACCAGTAAATTCCTCGCTCCGCCAAGAATCCTAATCAAAAACAAATTTCCAGCATATCTGACGTATATCCTTATAATAAATTGGTACTTTTTAGTGCCTAATAACAATATTTTTGAAAGGGGGAAGTTCGAGGGGGGTTTTACATTTTTTAAATAGTAATAAAATGTATAAATTGTAATTTTCAGTAACTGTCCTGCAATCGTATGAATAAATAAAGATGGTATTTATTATATTCAAAAACTATATGTATTTTAGTTATTATATATATGAAGTATCTGGTTTGTATTTTGATACTCGTCATATATTTTATAAGTTATTACCTAATACCTACCTTATAATAGCTATAACTTGGCTATAATTTTAATAGGTTCTATAGACATAGGTATTCTAGTTACTAAAGTATAAATTTAGTCTACATGTAATATTATGTTAATTCAAATAATTCAAATAATAAAGAATATCTATATTGTTCTTTTTCGGTTCTATATGTAACTTATGGTACCTATTTATACATTTTTTCTAACTCAATGTATAGTTATTACTTGTGTCTTATATAGTTTTATAGTGATTCAAAGTTCATATGATCACATACCTATGCGTATATTGATATTATTTATTTTCAATACAAATTAATAATAAACTGTTTATTTTTTAAATATATATAATATATATGTATATTGGAAAAAATAGTGTGGTAAAATAATCAATCATGCGTTTATTTTTTTTTAATAATATTATTATTTTGTATCGTATTTACTATTAAGAGATTGGTACACCCTCGTGTGTTTTCTCCGTTATATAAATGTATAACATTACAAATTATCCGTTCACAATAATCCATTTTACTCTGTTATTTTTAAAATTAGAGTGAATTAACCAATAATAAAAATTAAAGGTAAGATTGTTATCTCGGGCATCTCGGAGGGCTTTTATTGATATTTTAAAAATAATTTATTAGCATTTTAGATCTGTAAATGTTTTGTACATTTTAGAATTATCATAAATTGCTTTAAAAGTTTAAAATTAAAATATCAATAAATGCCCTTGATAATAATCTTACCTTTAAATTTTAAAAGTAAATTCTCTCTAATCTAAAAAATAAAATTTTTGTAAACTATAATGGATTTTGTATCAGAAAACAAACTGTTGGGTTAGTTTTCATAAAAGGTATTAACATTTTTATGTCAAAGTATAGAAAAGGAACAAAGAACTATCTATAGTAGGCCAAATTCGTGACACTGCTTCCAGGCCAAGTCATTAATAATCAAATAGAAATACAGAAGTTATAACGATAGCAGAAAAAATGTTCATAAAATTATAAATGTTGGGAACACCTGAAAACCACTTAACAACCACTGTTTAACTAGAATTGGCCATATAAGGACCAAAACGTAGTTCGTAAATTCGTCGGTGGCCATGGCTTGACCTTTAGTAACTTTTTTTTATCTTTATCATTTTATTACCTATATACCTTTCTAAACGATATAATATGTTATTCAAGTAAAATAATTTAGCTTATAAATGTATGGGTGACGATTAATTAATATTAATTAATACTTGCCAAATAAATAATTATTTATAATTTCATAATTGTTTTCAATAAAATATTGTTTCTAATTTTAAATTTTATTTCCAGGTATACATAAAAAAAAATACCTACCACACAACTGCATTACTAATGTATGTTATTTAGTTTGAGTGATTCATTTTATCGTTCTACCTTCGTTTAACAAATTCATTTTGATTTTGTAAATATTTATTAATTAAAAATATATTACAATAATCAACAGTTAATTAAATAATTAAATTATCAAAATTTCGGTTATAATTTAAATTATAAAATCAATTTGTCCTTCGTCCAATGTATAGCTGTGAGAAACTTGCCAAATATGTATTATAGGTTATACTCATGGCGATTGTATTTAGACACAGTATTCTACGTTTCATAACAATGTTTTTTTTTTTGATAGAGAACCAGTCACGCCCGCACAGTTTCAATCCCAACAACGTTGTAAAACGAGTCGAACGACTATTTTAAAAACGATCCAATATTTTTTCCATACTCACTCGATAGAGATAGGTGAATTGAACGGATATGATCATGGTTACCGGAAGTATGTATCAGTAATGTTTAACAACCCATATCTTCCTTCCGGCTTTTGTATAATATAAAATCCAATAATGCAAGAATATATTTGTTTCTTCGAAAATAAGAAATCAAATCAAATGTTTATATTGTTTTTAAAATAAAAAAATAATTAACATTTTTAAATAATAGATTGGATTCAACTTTTAAATGTTTGAATACAACAACTTAATGGGACGCCAAGAGCACACCCGTCTTACACACGTATATACAACATAGCAAATTGCATAATCCATTTTTATTTTTTAGATTAGAGAGAATTTACTTTTAAAATTTAAAGGTAAGATTATTATCAAGGGCATTTATTGATATTTTAATTTTAAACTTTTAAAGCAATTTATGATAATTCTAAAATGTACAAAACATTTACAGATCTAAAATGCTAATAACTTATTTTTAAAATATCAATAAAAGCCCTCCGAGATGCCCGAGATAACAATCTTACCTTTAATTTTTATAATTGGTTAATTCACTCTAATTTTAAAAATAACAGAGTAAAATGGATTATTGTGAACGGATAATTTGTAATGTTATACATTTATATAACGGAGACAAGACATGAGGGTGTACCAATCTCTTAATAGTAAATACGATACAAAATAATAATATTATTAAAAAAAAATAAACGCATGATTGATTATTTTACCACACTATTTTTTCCAATATACATTCACATCTAAGGTTGTACAGTTTCCGTTCAAACTACACTTAAAGAAACATTGGATGTTCCCATGGTCCATTGGAGCAACTGTAATTGTTTCACCCATATTTTATCTTCTTCAGAAAGCTGCCAACTCTGAAGCTAATATAAAGTTATGGGCCGAGAAAAGAAGGAAAGAAGAGGAACATTACAAACATAAGTGGGATTAGACAAGATTGTACTAACAATATTGTAACTAAACAAATTGTATTTTGGTTAATTTGATATACATAAATAAAGATTTTTGTAAACTATAATGGATTTTGTATCAGAAAACAAACTGTTGGGTTAGTTTTCATAAAAGGTATTAACAATTTTATGTCAAAGTATAGAAAAGGAAGAAAGAACTATCTATAGTAGGCCAAATTTGTGACACTGCTTCTTCAGAAAGCTGCCAACTCTGAAGCTAATATAAAGTTATGGGCCGAGAAAAGAAGGAAAGAAGAGGAACATTACAAACATAAGTGGGATTAGACAAGATTGTACTAACAATATTGTAACTAAACAAATTGTATTTTGGTTAATTTGATACACATAAATAAAGATTTTTGTAAACTATAATGGATTTTGTATCAGAAAACAAACTGTTGGGTTAGTTTTCATAAAAGGTATTAACAATTTTATGTCAAAGTATAGAAAAGGAAGAAAGAACTATCTATAGTAGGCCAAATTCGTGACACTGCTTCTTCAGAAAGCTGCCAACTCTGAAGCTAATATAAAGTTATGGGCCGAGAAAAGAAGGAAAGAAGAGGAACATTACAAACATAAGTGGGATTAGACAAGATTGTACTAACAATATTGTAACTAAACAAATTGTATTTTGGTTAATTTGATACACATAAATAAAGATTTTTGTAAACTATAATGGATTTTGTATCAGAAAACAAACTGTTGGGTTAGTTTTCATAAAAGGTATTAACAATTTTATGTCAAAGTATAGAAAAGGAACAAAGAACTATCTATAGTAGGCCAAATTCGTGACACTGCTTCCAGGCCAAGTCATTAATAATCAAATAGAAATACAGAAGTTATAACGATAGCAGAAAAAATTTTACCGGAAGTATGTATCAGTAATGTTTAACAACCCATATCTTCCTTCCGGCTTTTGTATAATATAAAATCCAATAATGCAAGAATATATTTGTTTCTTCGAAAATAAGAAATCAAATCAAATGTTTATATTGTTTTTAAAATAAAAAAATAATTAACATTTTTAAATAATAGATTGGATTCAACTTTTAAATGTTTGAATACAACAACTTAATGGGACGCCAAGAGCACACCCATCTTACACACGTATATACAACATGGCAAATTGCATAATCCATTTTTATTTTTTAGATTAGAGAGAATTTACTTTTAAAATTTAAAGGTAAGATTATTATCAAGGGCATTTATTGATATTTTAATTTTAAACTTTTAAAGCAATTTATGATAATTCTAAAATGTACAAAACATTTACAGATCTAAAATGCTAATAACTTATTTTTAAAATATCAATAAAAGCCCTCCGAGATGCCCGAGATAACAATCTTACCTTTAATTTTTATTATTGGTTAATTCACTCTAATTTTAAAAATAACAGAGTAAAATGGATTATTGTGAACGGATAATTTGTAATGTTATACATTTATATAACGGAGACAAGACATGAGGGTGTACCAATCTCTTAATAGTAAATACGATACAAAATAATAATATTATTAAAAAAAAATAAACGCATGATTGATTATTTTACCACACTATTTTTTCCAATATACATTCACATCTAAGGTTGTACAGTTTCCGTTCAAACTACACTTAAAGAAACATTGGATGTTCCCATGGTCCATTGGAGCAACTGTAATTGTTTCACCCATATTTTATCTTCTTCAGAAAGCTGCCAACTCTGAAGCTAATATAAAGTTATGGGCCGAGAAAAGAAGGAAAGAAGAGGAACATTACAAACATAAGTGGGATTAGACAAGATTGTACTAACAATATTGTAACTAAACAAATTGTATTTTGGTTAATTTGATACACATAAATAAAGATTTTTGTAAACTATAATGGATTTTGTATCAGAAAACAAACTGTTGGGTTAGTTTTCATAAAAGGTATTAACAATTTTATGTCAAAGTATAGAAAAGGAAGAAAGAACTATCTATAGTAGGCCAAATTCGTGACACTGCTTCTTCAGAAAGCTGCCAACTCTGAAGCTAATATAAAGTTATGGGCCGAGAAAAGAAGGAAAGAAGAGGAACATTACAAACATAAGTGGGATTAGACAAGATTGTACTAACAATATTGTAACTAAACAAATTGTATTTTGGTTAATTTGATACACATAAATAAAGATTTTTGTAAACTATAATGGATTTTGTATCAGAAAACAAACTGTTGGGTTAGTTTTCATAAAAGGTATTAACAATTTTATGTCAAAGTATAGAAAAGGAAGAAAAAACTATCTATAGTAGGCCAAAATCGTGACACTGCTTCCAG
>NC_042495.1:14461193-14463054 GCF_005508785.2 Acyrthosiphon pisum | reverse complement strand
TCATGTTCTGATACTAAACAATGTACCTATATATATAAGTAAAAATGTCTGGAAATTCCCGTATTTAATTATTTTATATTATTTTCTTCCTATACAAATTAACAAGTAAATTTAAACTTATAACAGTTAGGTTATATTAATGAGAGTTTCAGATTTTCATTACATACGTGGTACACGCCATTACAACCATTTTATCCGATATTCGTGAGGATTTCCGGTGGTATTAGTAAAATGGATCCCTGTATAGGGTGCACAAAGTATCGGATGCCGATGATTTAATTGTTATGAAATATTGATATTATTTAACACGTGTTTCAATTGTTTATATTTTACTAAAAACAATAATTTATTGTACCTGTCTGTATTGTGATATTATAACCAACTAGAATTTAGTTAATTTTAAAATATAATGAATGAAAATATGATGTTATTTTTGGAGATTCGTGCAATAAAACTATGCAACTTATATTTTGGCTGTTATAAAAGTATAGATAGGTATACAATCAATATAATTAATCTGTTTTTACTATTTAAATACGATATTATTATAGGTAATTGAAGAGTAATTATTGTAATATAACAGAACTCGTATTATATACCTATAATATAAAAATGCTTTACGGTCATGACAATTTGTATAAACTTAACGTAATTTATTTGAATCAAACCCTTAATCAAACATGCATTATTAAATCTATAATCGAATTAACTATTTAAATTGAACAACATGGTGTCGTACAGTCGTTGGTGACCTTCTAAGTGACTAACATCTAACTCAACGTCATTTAGTTGTTCCATCAATGACCAATGGACGGGTTCTTCACTCTGGCTCTTGACTATTTAATATAAGCAATCAGTTGCTCGTATGGTAAAGTAATTATCTACAGATCGTGCGTAATATAGGGCGATACTTAATCATCGATTATGAGTAAACGTTATTTAAGAAAAAGTCTTATATAAAAGTATTAGATACCTACTTATTACTTTATTAGTTTTATATTATAAATTATAATTTATATAGCCCTTATAACATTATAAACCATTTCCATTATTATATGATTGGTATAACGGACAGTCTTTGTACAATGAATACTATTTTTTTTAAATTACATATAGGTATAGTAGGTACATACCACATAAATTGTATAAATAATATTTGGGTTAAAATAATATAAGAAATATGAACAGTTATATTTAATAGAATGTCTACATTTTTTTTTAATCATAGGCATCTGTTTAAACTTTTAAAGTTAATTCCTAATAATAATTTTTAAGTTAAAAGTTATAACTGATTATTGATCTACGTTAACTTGTTTTGCTATAGGTACCTATTACTCGCATATTAAGAGACAAAGGTCAAAGAAAACCATTTTTGGTGCCCTATGATTTTCACGTTTTACTATTTACATTATTATTATACTATGATACTATATGAACTGCAAAAAATAAAATCATGTATTATATTGTTCAGGTACCTAGGACACTAAGAATATCAACATTGTTATTTTCTTATTAAATGCATGTTTACTATTAATTGAACGAGACAAATATCAACTATAATTATTATGTTTTATATGAATATATAACACACGTAAATTGTTACAGAAGTAGCAGTTAGTTCAGTGCTATACTGGATGATTCTTTTATCATAGAACACTCATTATTTCAAAAAGTATACATTTTTTTGAAAATATTTTTTTACATAGTGTCTAGTTGCTTATAAAACAACGTTTTTCTTAAAAAATTATATTTTTAAATATTTTTTATTATTTCCTTATAATTTTTTAAGTTTTTTACTTTTTTGAATGACAACATAGGGTTTTAATTTTATTTTCCAAAGCAGAATATTTTTCTTAATATT
>NC_042495.1:14460030-14461143 GCF_005508785.2 Acyrthosiphon pisum | reverse complement strand
TATTTCTTCGTCGTCTTTTTTATATTATATAATTAAATGGAAAAAACTTTCTAATCCAACACAAGCTTAGGCTTTAAGGAATAGATATATTCTTTATTTATATTTATTGTATGTATATATTGTAGATGTAAATAAAAAAAAAAAAGTTCGATATGCAAGTTGCCAAAATTAAGTAATTTCTTTAAGCCTATAGAACCTATTAAAATTGACAAAGTAGTAAGTAATATTTCACCAAAAACCTTGCTGAAACTTAAAAGCCCGGAGCCAAACAATGCAGCAAATCTCATTAAATTCTTGTCAGCCACACACTTTATAGATCAAATATAACTCAAAATTATAAATGTACACAAAACAAAATCTTATAATCATTATGTATGATGTAAATTGAACTTAGTATTCTATAATTTATTAATTCAATCAATGTTACTAATTAGTAATTTACGTATTGTTAACTATAAAAAATTGGCTACGTTCAACAATATCTTAAGAACATACTATAGATAATAATAAAAATAGACGGATAGATCTTAATATGTAAATTACAAATTATAATCTATGAGATTATCGATTATGTCATATTTTATGTCAAACACACTTCATAGAAGTAGGTACATGCAGTGGCGTCATTTGGGGGGGGGGCAAGGTGGGCATTTGCCCCTGTCTGATTTTAAAAACGGCCCGATGGGCCGTGCCCAGTTGTTGCCATCTTACCATTACTATATTTTATTAGCACAAAAACATGCCTATTTTATAATATTTTCAGAAAATATTATACTATGTAAGTACTAAGCAATTATTGTCACAATGATACATTTTTACTAATTGAATAGTTGGAATATATTTATATTTAGACGCATGCGGGGACGTTCACATTGTATGTATGGGTATGCATTTATGTATATTTGTTTGTGACTTTGTGTGAGTGTGTTTTGTGGAGGAAAATGAACATATTAATATTGTTATATTATGCACAACAATAATAATAATTAGTATCATAATCTCGTATAGTTTAATTTCTAAAATCTAAAATTAATACAAATTCTAAAAACAACAACCGATTGGCACTCTTATTAATTATCATTGATCACGGGACTTCAGTTACTTGCGACAGTC
>NC_042495.1:14453381-14459980 GCF_005508785.2 Acyrthosiphon pisum | reverse complement strand
GGCTAAAAATATAAAATTACCACAAACTGCTCGAGAATCAAAAATAATTTCTGGTATGTTTAATAAACAGACAAAACTTAAGCCGATAAGCAAGCAATAAAACAAAAAATATATATTATAATTTAAGATAATATTAATTTGTAAATATATAGTATAATAACTATATGGCTATACCAGAGTTAATAGAGTATGGGCTATAACTTATAAGTGATGAATCAGGTAAAATTGATTTATAGATAATGCAGTTGATATATTTTCAAAAATAAAAAAAAGAAAATATCCTAATAAACTACTATAATATTATTGTTTATCAATATAAATATTGCCATATAATAGTTTGTAGACTTTTAACTGATAGGTATAGAATTGTTTTTCTAAAATATCTGCTACCTTCTATTTAAAAATGATGTTACCTAGTTAATAAAAAGTGTACCACAAAAAAATGTAAGTAGTTAATATTATATGGTTGCGAGCGAAGCGAGTGGTTTTTTTTTACCCATTCGGGCCGGTCAAAACCTTTGCCCCCCTCTATTAAAAACTGAAATGACGCCACTGGGTACATGCTTTTTAATAATATAGTATGGTGATAATATTTTATGATTGTTTTTATTACAATTAATAATTATTGTTTTGTGGCTGCGGCAATGGGGGGGGGGGGGGGCCCTAGTTGCGCCAATGAAATCCATGCTGGTGTTTATAACGATGAGATATAACTATTTTGGTATATTTTTGAACTTATAAATAAAGTTATAATATTATAATTGCAGGCCTCAGCTGCGGCGTGCGGGTTGACACGCGTAAACAAGATTATTTCAATGCAACAATAATTGAACATAGTATTTGCATAGCATTTCATACATCAATACGTCATATGACATTAAAATATTCAAATAATATTACTTGATAATATATTAGATATTATTTTTATGGAATAACTATACAATATCACATTATTGCTACTTAGTAATATTATTATGCGATTGAAACTTAGCATAGCGGCAACATTTTGTAACTTAAATTGCACAATGGGTAGGTACGTTATCTCAATATGCGGCGTTATAGCTCTGGAAGTTTGATTGTTTTAAGTTGCAAAAGCGCCATAATTCAATTTATGGCCTTATTGTTCTGGCCCCATGTACTTGTTTCAGTAAACGAGCCACATTTCGTTTTACAGCCACATTATACTTAGGAATTTAACATAACGTTCTATGCAATAAAGATTTTCAGCAAATACTATTTTTATTAATATAAGTAAATAGATGACGCCGACACAAAAAATTTCGAATTCATAGACACCATAAACACAAAAATCATAAATTTCGAGTTGTGGCTTTATTGTACTGACGTCTGACAGTGCGATGTGTAAATACCTACCTTAATTTAAGGTAACTTAATTTAATTTCTGAAAATACTAATTAAAACCATGAATCACATGTGCAGCAAATACGTGGTATATTATCATAATATAATATATACAATACATAATAAAAACCTCAATTCATCAAATATCTCGATGTTTTATGGTAAATCTGTAATATATTGTTAATAGATTTTTTTTTTTTTGGAACTATAATTCCAAAGTAGATCACTGTAAACATTTGATTTTTTGGAAAGTTCGAATATTTTCTTTTATCCCATGGTTCACTAACGACTATTTATCCTGCAGGAACTATAAGCACAAATAGACAAGTATAGGTTAAACACCATTAGGTACCTAATTCATAATTGTAATTATTCAGAAAAAAATATTGCCTTTAGTGCGCACGGATTATAGCATGATTATAATGTACAATTTTTTATTCTGCCGTATTTAAGTCACCTAATTACATTTTATAAACATTAATTTTACATTAAATAAAATACAAAATGAATTTGTAATTTTGTTCTAGACATTTAACTATTTAAGTAGAAACTGCAAGGTAATTTTAATTCAAAAAATAATAAAAAAATACTAGTAGAGAAATGTATAACTTTCGAGATTTTGAATCATATAAATTCAATGGCTCAATCGATTGCGCCACACTATACAATACTGCATGTTATATGCAGCTATTTTTCAGTTTATATGACAATAAAATAGCGTTGCTACCCAAGCAAAAGAGTTTAGTCGATTAGGCGATGCAGGTTACGTGTCGCTACACATTACTTATAATAGTAGGTAGGTAGCTTATATAGGTAGTCTACGCCTGCAAGATACTCAATAGCCTACACGTAACGCAAAAGGTTGATCTTACTATTGCTCACTAGATCGACTGAAAAATAATAAAATGGCACCAAAGAAGAATAAGAAAAGTAATAAGTTGGCTCGAATGAGCGACGAGGAAAAGTTGCGATACCTGCAGCACCGGGCAGCCATAGAAGAAGAGACGAAACGACGGAAAGAACAATTAGTCGCCACGTACTTAAAGGTATTCAAGCCAGGTGCTTAGCTATTTTGTTTTGCTAACGTGAATTTTTCTAAATTGTGTGTAATAGAGCAAGTTGAAAAAAGAGGAAGCGTTTACCCGGCTAAATACTGCCAAACTGAACCAGCAATGGCGACACAACTTGCGGCAAATCAAGTGCAAGGAACTGAAAGACGAAATGATGGTATGTATAGGTACTATTTTCAATATAATAAGTGTTTCAAAAATTACTTTTACCTTTGTAAAATTGCCCCAACAGGCGTTAATTAATAATAAATAAATAAATAAATATAGCACTGCACATTTCATATTATTGTAATCACCTGTTTGTCGTTTCATTTTACGTGTGTATCCATATAGACGATGGAAAACCGATTCCAAATCTTATTAGACTGCAAAAACGACCACATAGACATGTTATTGAGAGACTTGGAAGATGCTGAGGAACAAAATCTAAAACAGTACGGAGCACACGCTGAGATTGTATCTCAATTCTTGAGTAAGTTACAATACAGTTAGGTACCTATAGGTATCTACATTTTAAATTTGTATTATAATATAGGTAATAGGTATAATTGTAGGTATTCATACTGATATTTTTTATTGAATTTTATTTTCAAATGAACAAGCTGGGTTATAAATAAATGATATCACGATAAAATACACAATATAATTTTATGAAAAATACTCATATAATTGAATATACGCAATCAATATAGTTTGTTATATCAAATGCCTTAGGTACCTGACTCGCAACTGTCTCTGGGCTATGCTGTAGCAGTTTTAGGTTACACAAAATAATACTTAAAAATACACAGATCGAAATAATGAATACACACACTGATTATTGCTCGTCATAAGGAGTCTAGTTGTCACTCGTAGGATTCGCTATTAGGGGTTGTTACTGAGATGGCTGGCGGAGAGGACTGTCAAAGGGACGACACGGATATGCTGACCAGAGATTGGCGGGCGGCTTTATCAAAGGTATTTTTCGCATCCGGGAACTAAATTTGTCTTCGGTGGCTAAGACATTTTTCGACCGTTCATTTTCCCTGGTGGCATATAAGAAAGCCGCATGCCTTACGCTCTACGGTTGCAAGAACGTGCCGTTTTCTTAATTCGTGATCGTATATAGGTAATAGAGATCGTATCTTTTTGTCGGTGACAATGGTTTTATAGGGGATGTCCGATTCCTACGTGCGACGGTTTGTCCGTTTTTTATTAGTTTATTGCATTTTAGTTTATTTGTTATAATTATATGTGAGCATATCATTACATGAGTCTGAGTGCTTGTTGCGGTGAGGCTGAGTTATTAAACATTTTACGATATTTCGTTTTATTTTGGGTGTTTAATCATAAAGTGTTTGATAATAATACCCTACTGATCAGCTTGAACGGCTTTAAAAGTGTCAGTACATGTGTCGTAATGCATATGTTGGATACGATTATTTGGTGATGACTGACGAGGTATAGGAGTGGCGATTTCTGACTTAAGTGTGAGTGTCCTATTCTCACTAGGGTCGGTGAGTTATCACTTCTTCTCTTATTTTTATAACAACAAGGGGATACTTCCATTTTTTGATTGGTAATTTTATATATTTTTTTATTTGTTTTTAAATATTATTTGGGTATACGTTATTCCAGTTTTTCTGCCATACTACCATAGTTTTATTATTATTATTATTATCATTATTACCTAATTGTCTCTGAATTTGATGTGAAGTATATTTTTTAAATGACAATAATATATAATACTATACCCACATTTGTATTGCTTTAATAGGTATCCATGAGAAATCATTGCAAGAACTCCATGCTCGCTACGAACACAAAAAGCAGTTGTTGTTAGACGAGTTGAAACATAACTTTAGGTGGATGAGAGATATATTCAGTAGAGACGATGAGCGCTTGGACCTTATGTCTATTATTTTCGAGGCACGCAACGACGACGACACACAACAAATCCACATAAATTTTGAAGACTCGATTGCCGTATTAAACAATGAGGTACCTATATTATAATACGTTATATTTACAATATTTATTATAGCCGTATAGGACGTACCTATATGTTTTAATTTTGATTATATTTCATATTGTGTACTACACTTAAATAATTGAGCTACCTACAAAGTTTTCATAATTTTAAATCTAAAAAAAAAAACTTTTTAATGTATTACTTAATAAGAAATAACAATTCATTATAAGTTATAATATTATTATTGTAACTTATGGGTGTCTGTTGTTTGAATTTAGATGCTTTTCGAGAAAGATAGGTTCACAAAAATACGTTTCGCGGAGATACAAACGACCATGAAGAAATTTCAGAAAGTCCTAGACGATTACAGCAATGAAACAGAGTCAAAAAAGAATCATTACAATTATTTAAAAATGCGAGATGAAGCCAACACCGCATCTATCGAAGAGAACAACAAACGGATTCATGCATATTCTGTATGCCCGTTATATATTTATATACCTACCTAGTATATCACTATATAATATGTCGCGAATATAATTCATAAAAAATACAACGGATACTTAAATTTCAGTAAACATACAAAGCACTGTTGAGATTTTTATAAATATAATACGCAAATATCTTTATATCAATACATACATTTTTGGATTCAACAAATAACAATATTATAATAATATAGATTACACTTATAGCTTAAACGTAGGTATGAAAATCCAAAATCATTTAACGTGGGTACTAAACCCAATTAATTTTTGAGATTCGTAAAATAATATTGTGCATAATATAGTCGATTTTATATTTGATTTTACTTATAACATTATAGGTACATTTCTGCCAAAAAATCTAATTTTGAACTGTTTTTTTATCTTGGTAAATGTTTTGATATTTTACTTTTTTTTATACAAACCCATAATTTTAATTTCATATTCTGAAATGCAATAATTTTGATCTTTCTAAATACTTAGTATTTGTTCAATTTAAGGATATTTGTAGGTAGGTTCATGTTCATCAACATTTTTTTGATAAGTATAAGTAGGTAGGTACCTACTGCTTGAAATATAAAAAAAAATTTTTGCAAGATTGCCATTTAAAATGAGACCGTAGTCAAAATAATAATAAAATAAGAAACTACTTGTCTATTTCAAACTATAAAGTAAAAACTTAACAAAAACTTACAAAATCACACAGGTTGACTAGGAAATTTGCTGCAGAATTATTGGTGTATACTGTATTAGTTTATTAAATAGATTTGTAGATCATAGTATAAAATATAGGTACCTACTCGGCTACTCGTATTATGTGATATTATATCGTATTAGATATAATATAACTAGGTATATAAGTAGCCAGTAGATACCTACTGAGTTTACTGACGACTGACATAGAGGCATTACGTTTACTCGATACTCATTACACTTATTATATGTATAGGAAGAGATCAAAATGCTAACACAGCTATGTGCCAAACGCGAAGCCCAGTATGCGCAACGGGAAAATGAATTGAAACGGGACCGTGAAGACCTCATAAAACGAGGTTTCGTGGCACAAAATCAACTAAACGTTAATCGAAACGAGTATAAAAATAAACTTGAAGCAATGACGAAAGTATACAAAAACGTTATTGACGTAAGGATGATCAAGTTTATGCTTATACCTATACACAGTGGCGGATTTTCATCATTTTTTTCTAGTGGGGTCCAGAAAAATAATATATATTTCAAAGGTACCTATTGTTTTAGTATATTTGAAATAGACATAATGGTATATAAATAGGTAACCCTATATGGCTATATACTAGTGTATATTATAATGTAAAATAAATATTCATATCGGTGTCTGGGGGTCCAGTACCCCTGCCCCGAGCCCCCCGTAAATCCACCACTGGGTATACAATATTATTTTTCTATTTAATAATTAAATGATTTTTTTGTGTTGATGTTGCGTTAAGAAATTAACAAATATTTCAAAAAAAGGCGAGAGAATAATTAAAACAGCGGAAAATTGTGCCAAACTAATGAATGAAGATGATAATAACCTAATCTGTCTGGACGAAGACAATGACGAAGGAGTATGTATACATATTATAGACTATAATACCCTAATACCAGCTATGTCCCTATAGGCTATAACGGCATAGCTATTACCTTTATACATATAGTAAAAACACACAGTTCATATTATAGGTACAACATTTACCAAAATGTACTAAAATG
>NC_042495.1:14450634-14453145 GCF_005508785.2 Acyrthosiphon pisum | reverse complement strand
ACGGCTTAAGGTACATTTAATAAGTGATATGGGGACGCTCATTTTTTTAAAGTAACAGAGTCCCCCTACTTTAATTTTGCCAAGTCGAGCACTGCCTATAGGCTATAAGGCATAGCTATTACCTTTATACATATAGTAAAAACACACAGTTCATATTATAGGTACAACATTTACAAAATGTACTAAATGTATTAAAGGTACCTATATAAGTTTATTAGTTATTAAATGTTATTAATTATTATAAATTATAATACTGCAGGATAGGTAGTTTTTTTTTAAATGTAAAACACACTTCAAATATAAATCTAATTGAAATTTAGTTTTTGAAAAAAATAATAATTATAATTATATTATATATAAATATAATTTGAAGTAGGTACTTAACACCTATAAGAACACTAATTTTTTGTACAGTAGTTTTAATTTCTTAAGTGAAATCTCAAATAAAATATAATATCGGTGTAATTTAAAAAAAGTCTATACTACAAAATCACTGTAAAAAAAAAATTGTTTATTAATTCACGAGAATACAGCAGTGCTAATAAAAACCTTAATGCATTAATAAATTATAAGAAAAAATTGGCTTAGAAAGTTAAAACAAATATGCGGAAGACAATTTATTACTTATTTACTTAAAATATCTTACGCGAATAAAAAAACCAAAATAAATGGTGTATAAACAATAATACACGCCGTCGTGTAGTTACACATTTTAATAACAATTATTATTAGCTGCAATGACACATTGACACTATGACAGTACCTAATAAATCGTAATAAAAAATAATTATAATAATCTCTAGTGTTCGTCTCAGGAATTCGATAAAATGTCGAAATTCTGGAAGCGTTACGCTCGAGCGGACGTGCAGTGCCAAGAGCTCGACGTCAGACGAACAAAAGCCGCACAGGAGAACAAAGACCTGAAAGCCGCTCTGACCTACTACTTAAAGACTATTGCCCGACCGGCGTCGGTGCAAAGGGACATAAAAGACGGCGGTATACAGTTGAATTTGCTTCCAGTAAAAGCCGGATGAAAATATTATGAAACGCTTCAAATGGGGTCGACTCTATTATAACATTACATAATGGCATAATGCCATTGAGTATAGATAGTCTATACTCAATGATAATACTTTAGTAGAAATGTAGAATTATTACTAATAAAGCATCGCAGTATTATACTCATATCATTATATTATAGTAGGTAACCTGACGAATTATTTTTCACATTTTAGATTTTTATTTTTGATCTCCTGCTCGAAATGGTACAATACAATGATTAATAATTAATACCTACCTATATGATTTTCACGAGTTATAACACCACATTTTAAGACTAAAAAAAAATTCCAGAAGATTGAATACCTATAGCATAGAGTGATTTCAGGTAGGAAATTAGATCTAGATGATAGGTACTTTTTTTAGTGTAGGTGGGAGAGCGTCAAAAGAAAAAAGGCGGATAAGTGGATGTCGCTCTGCTGTACAGTAGATTACATGTGGGATCTATTATTACTGAAAATGTCTGTAATGGATAGTATTAATTATTAAATTTGAATTCAATGATATAATATCATTGTATACGAAAAACGATTTTGAGCAGAGACGGTTTGTCAGTATAGGATATATTATATTATATTTATATTGTTATTACGGTAGTCGGTAAGTCGAATTAATATTATTCATAATAGACATTATCCTAAAATATGCAGTGATACAGGATGCTGGAAAAATATTATTTTTAAATGTATATTGTTTTGGAACCGGCGCACACGGGGCCACTGCAGGATACGTCATTTTAGATTAAGTAGATGAGTAAAAAAAAAAATGATTAAAATGAATATTAAATTATGCATTGATTAGTATGTATAATCAATGGTATTAGATATTTAGATAGGTACCAGCTACTGGCTAATAGATCTGTCATAATGACTAGAAGTCAGTAGGTACCTAATGACGTAACGTATTATTTAGAGATGTAAAATGTTAGTAAATTTGGTAAATTTTGATATTTCTGTTATGTTACCATAGTTCATAAGGGTCAATGGTCACCCACAGGAACTCTATCGATTTATAACTTTTTAAGTACCTAGTAGTATAATATGAATTTTGCATACCGATATTTTAAATATTATTTTATATAGATATATGAACATAAATATTTTTTTTTTTAAATGTATCTATAGCCACTATAATAGACCTATAACAAATTCGAAATTAATCATATCAGATCAATTAGGAAACTTAAACGCGTTGATACATCAACAACAAACCGTGATATTATACCATACACCATTGTCATTTGTCGTATACGATACCTACACCACAATGTCGATCAAATCAAATTTATTGATTATTGCGATGGTAATTAATAGTGATAACTTGTTATAATATTTGGTAGTATAATTATTATAATACACTATCAGTAGTTATGGGCGTGTCGGACGTATTACGTATAATGTTTATATCAACTGACACTATAAATTATATATAAATATTATATTAGTATATCAG
>NC_042495.1:14428294-14450584 GCF_005508785.2 Acyrthosiphon pisum | reverse complement strand
GGGGGGGGGGGGGGGGAAATCAAAATAAATTTGTATGGCAAACTTGTGGGGGGCTCTGCCCGTGATACATCATCAGATTTCTCTATGTTTTCCTTAAATAATAAACAAGAAAATTTGTGAGTATTAAATATTAATAATTTTAAAATATTATAAAAGAAAAAACTGATTTAAAATATATTTTATATAATATAATATTTATTTCATAAGACCACATTAACACCAATAAAAATTACCCTGATCTTAATCATTTTTAATAGCCAATAGTATTATTTGAAGCACAATATAAATTTATTTTTCTTTGTTAAATCACTCAACGACATTTAATTATTTTTAAAAGATAACTAAACAATTCAATAAGCTGTATTTAAAACAAAAAAAAATTGAATATTGTAATTTGTATTAATTATCAGCTCCAGAGTTTACAATAAAAATAATTGTATTATTGTAAATTAAGTCTTACGGTAACAATTTACTTAAATAACTATTATTGTTTGATTTCAGTTCTTCAATTCAATCGAAACATATATAAATATAAATAATATATAAAAAGATTTTAAGTGACTAATAAAAAATGTAAATTGCCTGAACTAATAAACATAACAAAATATTAAATACTTCATGAATCATGAAAATGATTTGTGTCAAAAACATTTCTATTTTGTAATATCCGATTTCTATTTGATTATACTATAATACGTTAAAATGTATAATATAATTTAATCCCATAAGTATAATTGTAGCATAATTAGTTTCATGACTTCATGAGCAACACCATCAAAAATTACCCTTTAAAATTTGAAAAAAAAACAGAACAAATGATTAAATAAAATATTCAAAAAATTAAACACTAAGTTACTCAAAATAGTTCAAAGTATAAATAGCACAAATTTAGCTTATACTTACATTTATTATAAAAACTTATAAAGACATTACAAATTGAATAAAATATAGTATTGTCTACTTAAATAATAAATCATCACAATAAAAATTATACATTACATTAATTTTTTTTATCACAGATTGTTTAAATTATTGTAGTCATTCATTGAATACAACCACCTATAGAGCCATGGATATTTGTTGGAGTCTACATGTATACCATTAATGGCATCAAATATTTCATAATCATGAACTATTGGTACATCTCTGAAAAAAAATATTTCACTTATTAAGGAACATTAATCTTTTTTAAAATCATCAAAACTAATAACTATTATACAATATTTATTATACTATAAGTTGAACAATATACTTATTCCCAAAAGAAAAGACTGAGCAACAACTAATCTAATTTTGTGTTGCACAAAGCTGGTGTTTCCTCTTTTGGGACAGAGTATACCAAATTTCACATTTTTGTTCTTAATAAAATAAGTGTTTCATTTTTGTTGTGGAAAAAAAATTAGAGCGTAATCTTAATCACATATACAGTATATGAATATTATTCAAAATATAATAAAAGTAATGCAGAACGATAGGGAGTTCATAATTATATAGTCATTAAATACAGTGAGAAACATATACATAATACCCATAGAAGAAGCTAAGAAAGTAGGCCTTTGCAGTAGCATGTACATGGGGTCCAAGTGTAACTCAGGCAACACCTTAAAAATGGGTGGGCGGGTGGGTAATGAAAGAAGGAAAATATTACATTTTATCGGCAAGTAAAACAATATTATGAGGGGTAGGTCACCTAAAATTATTTGGACAGCACCAATTTTTTTTTTATACACGCCACTGGGCCTTTATATAAATGAAAAAAAAAATCAGAATAAAGGGAAACCAGAAGACAGGGAGAGGAAAACATGCTGAAGAGACTTAAAAGGTGAGATACTGAGATCCTATAATTTCAAGAAAATTACACAATTCTAATATCTGGGTAATAAGACTGGAATGGGCAGGTTGTTTGTGGGGAAACCAGAAGCTTCGTTGAAGATGGTTTCACAGGAGAATCCAAGAGGGAAATGGTATTGTGCTGGGAGGACCTTGTCGAGGAGATGTTGCGGACTTCCACCCAAACACAAATTGGAATGTGTTAGGACAAAATCAAGATGGATGGAGACAGTTATGTTTAGATGTTTGGTCTATGAGGCCGTAACAAAACAGAAAACAATTTAATATTATTCTTAATTGTAAAACTAAATTGAATTGTTTTGTTCAAAATCTCAACTGTTATTGAAATAGTTACCTTGAAAATAATAGGTAAGAAAAATCACGTTCGGCGTTATGAAAAATATTTGATGCGTCAGATTCATCTGACGAAGAATATTCACTACATGGACTCGTAGGGGCACTCGAAAAAACATCATCATCTGAGTCATAACCTAAAATCATTAGAAAAAAAATAAGCAAACACAACCTTAGTTATTTTATAGCATTTGATAATATTTAGATCTCTTCCTTCATCAATTTAACTTAATGAACTTTCATTCTTATTTATAATTAAATTTTTAACCCTTTCACTGCTTTAGACGTACTTTACCGTTTCTTTATATTTTAATATTATCATTTCCCGGTAACCGTTCAGTGTTAGGAACCCTTGGCTCAAATTATTTTAAACTTAAATAATAAGATAAATTTAGATTTCAAAATTGAAATTAAAAATGGTTAAATAAATACGTATGTTGTTTGCAGAGCATAAATAGTGTAGCGGTGAAAAGGTTCACAATAAAGCTAAAACATTTCTTCAACAACTAATACTAATTTAATTTTTGAAATTTAAGATTACCATTCATATTTTTTGATTCTCCATTCTCATCTTGTCTTTTAACTGGTCCATTATCTAATTAAAATAAAACATAGAATACTATGAAAACTTAGATATAAGACAAAGGTGCTAATAAGTAAAAAGTATCTAAAGATAAAATTAAATATCTTTAACATGGAACTATAACAATTGATATAAACAACAACAATATTATAAAAGTCAATAACATAATACTTAGGACCGTATTCATAGTCGATGCTTAAGAATAAGTATTACTTAAGCTATACTTATGAGTTATGACTCAAATAAGATTCATAAACAAGACTTTGGCTTAACCTATTAACGCCGTGCATTGCCATATGGCAACATAGATTTTTTACAATAATTTTTAAGATATAACATATTATGTTTTCAACTAAATGTTGGTTAAAATTGTAAATAAAAAAATTCCAGCGCTAATGGGTTAATAAAAGATAAAGTTATATTTCTTTTTAAAATTTATCGAGACTTAACTTGGGCATTGCGTTTAGTTATTATCACACATTTTTTATTTTTTTAAATATCAGAATTATCTTAATACAATGCGCTTAAGTATTAATCATAATTCCTGTAAAATATATTTGATTAATGAATTTTAAAAATTATTTTTTGAATTTCCTAACTGCCTATTCCTAACGCATTATTACGCGCTAGTTTTAGAAACCCTAATGAAAAACTCCACGAGGCGCGTTAGCGTCGAGTCAAAGTTATAATGAAATGCACTATAGTAACTCTTATGTGAAATTTCTAGATTTAATAAATATACTCCGAAACATAATCCAGAAATAAAATAATAAGTTTAGGTATGTTTAATAAATACAACTGTATATCCTATCAGTCTGAATTAATAATTAAATGTTGTATATTTACCACAAAATAATTGTTTTGGTTTTAACCTTTTAGTTTCAATATTACACAAACAAGGAAGAGCAGTTGAAAACCATTGCTTACAACTAAGTTCATCATCGTCATCAGATTGCATATTGTGTATAATAGAAGACTTTTCAGTTAGAATCGTATGTATCTGAGTTACTAAACAAGCTCCCGTGATTTCACTGCGACTCCCAATTGCATGACATCTGTAATATATTTTTGTAAACAAGTCAATTAAAATGCAATTTAAGTAATGTATCTTTAGTTTACATAAAATAATAGTACAATATTATGATAATTATTTTTAAATTTGGACGGTTGGAAGGCTGAAAGTGCCTACAAGTATATTACATATCTATTATTTATTACCTCATTGTTAAAAACAAATTATGTCTAATGACTTTTTATGTTAGGAATATTTAAAAACTCCCTTAAATCAATTAAAAATATAATAATGGCTTTAACTATTGTGACAAATGTGGGTACATATACATATAAAATATATTATTCAGGCTAATAATGAATGCTGAAATAACTGTTTGGTTTTTATCAAGTTCATTCTCAATAGCATCTAGAAGTTTCAGTTTTCCAATATAAATAGTAAAATATGAAATAATGTCCATTGAGGCGCCCAATACTCCATGCTAAAAAATTTCCACATTTCTATAAAATTTGAAAATAATATTTTATATTATATTAGTAGTCACCTTAATTAAAATACTTTTCCGCTAATCTACTACCTGAGAACTATTGAGGAAGGGGATACTGTGTATTACATCAACAAAAATCACTTCACAGGAAAGATTATCATCGATAATAATGCTGTATATATAACATTACAATTTAAAAATGCTCAAGTCGCTTAAAAATTTAAATATTATAAAAATAAAAATTCAAACACAGATTAAGTTCTTAATTTTAAGTTATATAATATGTACATCAATTCACTCTAATATTAAGAGGATGCTGCATGGACATTTGTTGTCTCCGTCTTACAAGTGCGTAACATAACAAATTTACACTCAGCAGATAACGTTTAGCTCCGTTAATTTAAAAATTCGAGTGAATCGATTTATTATGAAACTTGATGGTAAGAACATTATCTTTGTTCATATGTTATTTTTTTACAATTATACAGTGAGTTATGACCATTTTTAATTTACGCTATATTATAAACGCATAACTTGCTAAAAAATTTAACTATTTTAAAAAACCAACATACGAACACAGATAATGTTCTTATCATCAAGTTTCATAATAGGTCAATTCACTCTAATTTTTAAACTAAAGGAGCAAAACGTTATCTGCTGAGCATAAATTTGCTATTTAATGCACTTGTTGGTCGGAGACAACACTTGGAGATATGTTTTCTTTGAAATTTACTCACGCATAATACTTTTGGAGTTTTGTAACTATTAAAGAAACATTGCTGACAAGTTCCAAACTATTAATTAACAACTGACAAAGATGCTCAGCTACTCTTCCATGAATTCTTCCTTTAACCTTTGAATCGAAACGACTATCAGAGTAAAAGCTATCTTCCAAAGCCATTAAATGTCTAACTTCATGACATAACCGAATAGCTAATGATTCAATGCCTAGCATATTTTTATATTCCGATATAATTACATTTGATAAACGTTCTGCTAAAACCTAAAAAATAAGAATTTACAATCACTGTATTTTATGGTGACCCGTCATTTGGTCCGGTAAATAATATCCGGCGACAATTGATCCGCGACATTTGATACGGTTCAAAAAGAACCGGTACCAAAAATATCCGGCTAAAAAACGTCCGGTAAAAGAATAATATAAAATACAAATATATATAAATTAGAACTATTATTTTAGAAAAATAATCTATGATATTGTAGTATATTATAGAATGTAATAAGCGAATAGTATATTACCTTATGGCTTATATACAGAAAAGGATCGGAAAAACCTTGAATAAAGAATGTAATCAGGTCTCAACGATAGAAATTATTATTATAACGGAAATAGCGTAATATCAGACTACACGATACTGTACGATACTATTTATATATATGTATTGTATACCGTACACTATACGATACATATAAGTTTTTTCGATTTTAGTACAGGTGTACACCTAGCCGTATGTGGACATGTTTAAGTAACGTTAATACTAAAGAATGCCACTTACATTCATCAAAAGCTAAAAGGCATAAATATGCTTTTAAATAAAAGTTTTTTATATAGTATTCATTATGTGTACGAAACAAAAGTTGTTTGACGTTGTATCGAATATAAAAAGTTGTCATGTAAAAGCCGATGTCACATAACAACGAAAGAGGAAACGGGTATGTACATCAAAATCTGTATACCAAATTAATAGAATTTAATTAATTAGATTAATTTTTAAAAAAATATTTAATAATTATTTTTAAGTACCTAGACTGTATTTAAAATTGTGCAACCACAGATCATTCCACAAAAACAATACAATTTTTTTGTTTTTTTTTCCATAGGAGATCTTAAAAGAAACTGATCATTCGCATGCTCCAAACTTAGCCAAAATTGAGGACAAACAACTGGTGAATACTTTAAAGGATACTGCTATAACAGAACAAACTTCTGTAAGAAATATTATTTCAAACGTGTTAGGCCAAACTTCTGTTCCAGTAATTGGACAATTACCAGTCATAAAATCATTATCAAGGACTATTCAACGGACTCGAGTAACAAAAGAAAATGCTCCAGTTAATCCAAGTAATACCAAAGATCTAATTATACCAGAAACATATAAATTAACCAACAAAAATGAATTTTTTTTGGCATACAATAGTGGTAGTAGTGAAAGTAGAATTTTAATTTTTACTACTCAAAACAATTTAAATATGCTTAAAGAAACGGATGACTTGTTTGGTGACAGAACTTTTAAATCTGTTCCCTCGATATTTTCCCAGTTATATACAATCTATTGCTATGCACGTAGTTTAGTTATTCCATTAGTGTATATATTAATGACTAGTCGTACAAAAGAAACCTACGTTGAAGTTTTAAGGCAATTGCTAATATTACAACCAGATCTGAACCCAAAATCAATTAAAATAGATTTTGAGCAACCATTTATTTCGGTGTTCAAACAAATTTTTCCTAATGCTCATGTAAGTGGATGTTTTTTTCATTTTGGCTAGTGTGTATGGCGTAAATTACAATCTTTTTGGGCTACAAAAGAAATATGCAGAAGACTCAACGTTTGCCCTACAAGTCAAACAATTATGTGCTTTAGCATTCGTACCTGTCCTTGATGTAGTAGAATCTTTTAATACCATTCTAGAGTCCCAATACTTTATTGATAACGAACAACTATTTGAACCATTAGTAGATTACTTTGAGGAAACATGGATAGGTCGAACAGTTCGTAATAGGAAAAGAAAACCATTATTTCAAATAGAAATGTGGAACTGTTATAATAATGTAATTAATGACCACCCTCGCACAAACAATATTGTTGAAGGTTGGCACCATGCTTTCAATGCATCATTGGGATGTCATCATGCGACTATTTGGAAATTTATATCTTTTTTGAAGCAAGAACAAGGGCTTTAAGAAGCAAAAATAGAAAAAATTATTCTTGGTGAAAATAACCCTATAAAAAAAAGAAAATATAAAAACATAGACCAATGTCTTAAAAATACAGTAGAAAACTATGAAACTACAAATATCAATACATATTTGAAGGGTATCGCTCATAATTTTAATTTCTAAACATTTGTATTCTATAAGACTTTTATAATTACATTATATCATTTTATATTATTATGCCTTAACAATAATTAATAGTTTATATATTAACTGATTATTATTTTTTTTATAATTTCTATATAATATTTTTTTTACCGACGTTTTTTAGCCAGTGATTATTATTATTTTTTACCTGACATTTTTAAAAGTTATGAAATAAAATAATAATTCTAATTTATATATATTTGTATTTTATATTATTCTTTTACCAGACGTTTTTTAGCCGGATATTTTTGGTACAGGTTTTTTTTGGACCGGATCAAATGTCGCGGATCAATTGTTGCCGGATATTATTTACCAGACCAAATGACGTGGAACCGTATTTTATTAATAAAACTGTTTTAGTTTAAACATACTTTACAAGATTTTACAACACAAGTATAAGATACAACAGTATTTTCTCGAGGACTTCGTCTATTTAGATTAGCTCCAATTCTCATAGACTCCAACGCTTTACACAATTCACCCATAGGACTTAGCAAAGCAACTCGTGGTGGTGCTACTACAGGATAATCTTGTTCTTTCATACTAAATCTTTGTCTCAAGTATTTTTCAAGTAGATCTAAGCCTCTATTTGATTTAAGATCAACTATTTTATCAAGGAAGGGCCAATATTCAGCCCAACCAACTTTCTCTTTTTCAGCTAAATTTCTATAATTTATTAAAATAAACAGTTCATGTATAAGTGATTAAAAATAAAAAAAATAGTAAATAGTTTAAATTACCTTCCTGTTTTTTCAATACTTTTATTTTTAAACTCATTTTGTTTTGGGCTTAATGGAGACTTTTTTGGTGAAGGAGATAATAATGTTTTTCGCACTGGTGATTTCCAATCCTTCCAAAACTTTAGGGCTTGTGATTCATTCATTGGTCCGGCAACAGCTCTTATTTCAAGTATAGGATTTAATGATTTAAGATTGTCATTCTAAATGAAAACAATAAAATAAAAGGTAATTATGTCTATAGTAAATTTCTTAAAATATATAATAATTATCACCTGTAATGGTGGAATTATTGTTGAGGATTTAGGTGAAAATGGTTTGCCAATTGTCGGTTGAGCACAATCATCATCAGATTTCCACATTGGTACAAAAAATCCATTTTCTATTAAATGTAATATATCATTATACATTTCCTTGTTGCTTCTCGAGCATATAACCTATGTTATTTTATATGATATTTTAGTTTTGAATAACAATTTAATTCATCAATGAAACTTACGTCTTTAGGAGTTTGGAGATATTTATTTAGAGATGTTAGTATACACTTATCATATGAAATAAGCTCTCTTACTACATCTACATGGCCAAATTTTGAGGCGATATGTAGAGGAGTATCATTTGCCGCTTTATCAGGTGTGTTTAAGTACAAATCTGTGATGATTTCACTCCGTGATAGATATGACTCTTCTGTACCATATAAACTTTTAATGAATTCTGAACTAGTAACACACTCCATTATAAAATGAACAATTTGTGGTTGGTTAAATCGAGCTGCTACATGCATAGCATTATACCGACATCCTTCCTGGTCAAAAAAAAAAAAAAAAAACAGTTAGTGATACTTAAAATACTCTTAAGATTTCCAACTGTTTTATTAAACTTGAAAAAACACCTACATTTATTGGGTAAAACAATTTTGAATACAAAACTGCAAGGTGAATAAATACAAAACACACTAAAACAGTTTTTAAATATAAATTATATTTAAAATAAAAATTGTTTTATTTTATAATATTGTAGAACGAGATTGGATACATGAGAATATAAAATAGTTTCCACATCATTTTATTTTTATTTTTTATACAGCCAAAAAGTGTTAGGTAATTACTTTTTCACTGCTCTAGTCGTATTATTACGTCCAAACATTTACACAATTAACTGCTCCAAACATACTATTAAGATTCTGTACTTTATAATATTACCATTTGCCGGTAACCGTACAATTTTAAGGAAAACCTTGCTCATATTATTTTAAACTTTAATAATTAGATCATATATAGACCTCAAATTTAAATTTAAAAAAAAAAATGTAATTTTTATAGCATATACAGCATAGAACGTTGCAGAGCATAAACAGTGTAGCAGTGAAAAGGATAAAAAATAAAAGGTTTATTAATAATAGAACCTCGTAGTAAATAATATATAGTTCAGTAGCCAACATATTATCTAGCTTTAAAATATTTTACTTGAATTATTGAAGGTGTATCACCACTGCTAACAAGAAACCTCGGATTTGAATTCACAGCCAGTTTCACCTTATCTAATTCTCCGCTTTCAATTAGACGACGAAATGCAACCAGTTCTTCAGATTTTAGAGATTTAAAAGTAAAACTAGTAGATACATTAGGTGTACTTTTTTCTATCTGTTTTATTGGTAATTCTTGCCCAAAAACGCTAAATCGTTCAGCTTCAGTTGCTGATCTGAACAGCTTGAATCTGGAGGTTTTGTTGGATTTGACTGCAGAAAGTGTTTCTTGAAAATTAGTGAACACTCTAGGAGTGCCTATGGTTTCAAACAATGGTATTAATTTAAATAAAAAATAATTTGAACAAAAAAAATATTATGACAAAGCTTACTGCTGTTGTCAACGTCAGATTCCACAAAAACGCCATAAAACGATTCTTCGTCATCTGATACATTCGCAGCATTACTCGAATCCATGGGATCTCTCCTCAGAGATTTGGACACACCAAAGTACAAAAATATATTAAAATTGAACCGTATCTTCAACTACACTGTGATTAACACACTAGTAAAAGTTGGACTTTGATGCACTAGACGAGAATTATAGACGCCATCATGAGATGAATGGGATAATTAGTGAAAGATTCAAAGAGGAACAACATTTTACACTTTTTGTACGGTAAAATAATCCAAGAATAAAACGGCAATCGGGTTTGTCACAAATTACCAAAACGTATTTTTATATTTTATTTTCGGTCCCGAGTCCTCTTGGTACTTGGTAACTGCCAGTTGGTTTTATATTTTGTTATTGTCCGAACGTCGAGTACCGTTATTGATAAGCATCGTTTAAAAACATTGAACGGCGGTGCCAACAAAAACGCTACTCGAATTAGCAGCTTCCCGGATCATACGATCCGCGTTCGATGCCGTCATTGGACACCGCAGTCACGTGAACGTGATAACAGAGTATTTCCTCTTATCATAATATTATAATAATAATAACAGAATATTCACAGATTTAGGTATTGTATTATTTGTATTATTCTGTATGTACTATGTCCATCACAGATATATAAAAATATTTTTATATTTTATGTATCTGTGATTTCCGTAGACCTTATACCTTAGTATAATCACAGAATAATGTGGTATAATGTCTATACAGTGTATTTCTGTGTACCTAATAAATAATAATATTATAGACCTTATCGGGTAATCGTGATTCGTGACAAAAAAAACTTATAAAACGTACTATAACTTCTAGCATATTAAGGTCTATTTAATCTATAAAATATAAATCAAAATATGGTCAATGTCCATGTCCCATGCCGGTACAGTCGTAAAGTGGTGCATCGTCACATCGACCCATCGTACAATGTACATTGCTCATTACTACATTACCATATATTACATAATACATTCATAGATTAAAGATTACTATTAGTACCTATTTAGTATTTACTATTTACTACTACATTGGAGTATATTAGACATTAGTGCATACGTCATACTACATTACGAGGTGTCATTAGACGGAACACCGCGAACCTTTGTTGATTGTTATTTGTTTATCAGAATAGGTACCAGATTATAATAATTATGAATAATCGTTTACAGAGGCACAAAGTGATTCCTATTTACCTTATTGCGTGAATCAGTGAATCAATCGAATTTTTTCAAACTGCTGTTACTTGTTTCCAGAATCTACTTGCTATAAATATAACGATTGATAAAATTAAAAAATAGTAATACGCTATATTATACAGTGTAATGCAATAGTGAATAAGTATTTATGAGTGATTCAGTGAAAATATTGACATGCCCTATAGTTATAGTTAAATTATTATTAATTTATTAACAAAACAGGCAATTTTTATATTTATCATTTATGTAATGAGAATAATGTACAAAATATTGGTGGGCACTAAAAAGCGCTTACCAAGTTGGGGTTTGCATGTAGGTACACTTTTTTGATTTTTAGAGAATTATTAAGTAGGTATTGGTATCTATAATATCTATATTGTATTACAATAGCATTAAATGAAATATTGTACTTAGGCAGTGCCAGTATTGGAAAATTTTCTGAACCAGAAAGAACTTTATTGTTTCTAAAATGTTAACCCTTTTTTTATTATTTATTGTATTGTACTATATTTACGGAACTTAAGTTATTTCTTCTTACTTTTTAGCCCTTTTAAATTTTAAACGTATTTTGGTACTTAATTCTTATCTAAATACGATTTAACACAAGTATATAATATATTATGTGTGTGATTTTTATGATGTACAAGTGTACAACACAACAACTTTAATGGTCTATACTCTGACACTTTGTAGTAAATTAACCATTAAAGATAAAGGTCTGAAACCACTTATAGCCTAGCCATCAGCCATGTGATTCTTAATTCTAACAAAACCCTAAGCAACAAAATCCGTTTTCCAGTTTTGGATATCTGCAACAAATTATAATCATAAGCGTGCGCAGACATTTGTGGCATGGTGGGTCGTGGGCCAAGTCAATAAAGATTAATAAACCTGAACTCTGATGGAAGAAACAATTAAAATAATATATACTTTATAATTTACCTACTCATAATCACCCACTATTTAAGGCATAAATCATTCTTATGATAAAAAACAGATACATCTTTTCTAAAAATTAAATAAGAAATATTTTAACTGTCGACACAGTTTTAAATTTTAAATAAATACAATTTTGCAATCTGTAATGGTAATATGTTATCAACTTTATTTTTAAAGACATTTTATTATTTAGTATCAATGTTATTTTTCACCTACCTATTTAATGTTTTATGATTTTAAAAATCAAAAATCGTGATATTTTGATCATGTATTAGTGTATTACTATGTAAATAAATATCGGTGCGTCTCGCAGGGTGGGCCACGGCCCACCCGACCCCCCCCCCATATGCGCACGCTTATGATTATAATAGTAGGTTCCTATGTTAAAGAAAAATCTAGCTAAAATTGACTGTTTTCTTAACGGCTAAAAAGTTAATTTATTTTTTATTTTTAAATTTCACATTCTGTATCTACTTGATAATCCCTTTTTAATGAGCTGTCGATCAACTTTATAGCTCTCATGATTTAAGAGAAAAGTTAAGAATAGAGTTTTCATGGCTGAACACGTCGACGTTTTTCTGGATTCAAATCATTATAATATACCATATTATATGCAGTATGAATAGTATGATATCCAATCCATAATCCATCTCATATTCCCATTAAGGGTCCCGGTGTCAGTTTTTCAAATTTCCCACAATTCTATAAAATTTGAAAATTAAATTTTATATTTTAGTTGCCACCTCAATTATAAGACTTTTCCACTAATCTATACCCGATACCTATTTAGGGGGGGGGGTTGATAGAGTGTATTATATTTAAAAAAAAATTACTTAACGGGAATAACTCTCAAGCTTTGTAGAATTGTCGGATTTTGATGACAATTTTTTTATCTGAAAGAAGAAGACTTCCTACAACCCGCATCAATCTCTGATTTTGAATTTATTTCAAATAATTGTATTAAAAATTTGTAAAAAAATGCTTTTTATCTTGTATTTTTTTAGACATAAAAAAGTTTGAGAGTAAAATATTGAAAAACAGAGATTGATGCAGGCTGTAGAATATTTTCCTCTAGCAATTAAAAAAAAATTATGAAATTTGGTTGATTCTACAAGGCGGTATCGTTATTTCTACAGTGTATTTTTTAGGACAAAATGGCATCGGCACAGGGCGCCTTAAGTCATTATAATATCTAAAATTTAAGCTAGTTTAATTGTTCTACCCTCATTATTACCGAGTTACATTTTTATTATTTTTATATTTACCACAATCTCTTGAAGTTTTTAATATTCAGATTTTTGTCATTCCAATTAAAAATCAAAAAAGTAATATTGGAATTGAATGTACCTAGGTATTTAATGTTAGTAATAAGAGGGGATCTACAAACCAGCTTGTACATACAGTTTTGGGTGTTCAAGGTGCAGTTTTTGGCGGGTCCCGCACGACTACAACGAGACAGGACCGTATACTCTTAAATTTTAAAGCATAATAATTATTTGCAATCGTGGTTTCCCTTCAGTAACGTTATAGTCGCGATTTTTATGCTCGGCACTCGTGTTGGACAATCTTTAATCTCAATCAAACGCGTACCACAAAATAATAAATATGTATCTATTAATCTTATTATAATAGGTACCTACTTAAAATTATATAAATCACTTAATTGTTAGTGATTGTAATTATTTTAATAATTTTTTTATTTTAATCATTAAAATTGTAAATAATGTCCTGCTAAGGAAGCTATGCTAATAATTAAATATTTCCGTAAATATTTTTAAACCCGCCAGCCTATGAAGCCAGAATATGATTAAATACAAAGTCCTAAGCCTATTATAAGGGGCGAAGGAAAATGTTGTATGAATATAATAATTTTCCACCATCAGTAATGACCAATTCGAAAATTTAGAGAAACGTAGGTTATGTACATACTATATACGTGGTTAAAACTTAAATTACTTAAGTTTCTTTGAAATAAGGTTTCTACTGTTTGTAAATTGTGCACAAATAGGTTGTAGCCCTAATCAATATAGCTATAGCAACATTGACTAACCGAATATTAAACGTTGTCAATATAATGACCGGCGTCATTACCGAAAACAACTGAATGCTGACATTGACGATAACATTTATTATACACGGTGAAAGGAATACAAAAAACAATCTAAATTTATGTTTTGGACTGCAAGTCACTGGACAGTGGACATAGTACATGGTTCAATAGTATTATATTGTATACTGTATATCTTATTCGTAGGACGTAGGTACATCAGTACCTTATATGACGTATGGTATCTGCAATTGTTTTCATAGGTATGGTAAAATACCTACCACGAATTAAGATATTTTTATATTAGTTCGTGATTATTATATATAATATCATAATTCGTGATACACTGATACAGTGATACCTACCAAGAATTATTATTATTATTTATTACATACTAGGTACATTGTAATATTATAATATATATATTATACCGATATATTTACAATCTACACAATATATATTATATTTATTTATATGATTGTATGAATCTAGAATAATAAAAAGTCACTTACAAAAAATAAACTGGACAAAATAAAGATATGAAATAAGCGAGTGTCTCGTTGCGTCGTCACTATCAAAATTTTTTCATAGAATACATATATTTATTTATCCTATAAATATATTTATGTGGTAAGACATAATATTTAATACAATGTATTATTATTTATTTTACAATTTTTAAACTAAAATGTATTATGTAATACTTGTAATAGTAAAATGCAAAATGAATAACCAATAATAATTAGAACGCTTGTATAATGTTAAAAATAGCTGACAAAAATTCGTAATATTGTGTTTGTTTGAATTTTGACCCAACGCTACATAATATTTTAAATAATTTTGACTGTATTTTTTCATACGTTTTAATGTTTTGTTTGAGATTTAAATTGTCTAGGTAAACTGTAAATTGATCTAATTTTGTTTCATCCGAATACAACTCTAATCTATTTTTTTTTAAATTAAGTCCAAACAGAAGGATGATTGTGATCAACTAATTTTGAAAAACAATTATGGTTCTATCCTTTTGTTTTGCTTTTGATTTTATGTAAACAGTCAAGAGTGGTTTTATGGACATTTATCGTTGATGGTAGATAATAATATGGCGTGATGAAATATTTCGAAGTCTGATATACGATAGTTGATTTGATTGATTATTTGGTTTATACGATTATACCTAACACACCTATAAAAGCAATGGTCATCAGTGGTATCAAAATAATTGACTAAACCTGTTGCTTCCGGTGGCATCATTTTTCTCGAAAAATTGATTCCTTCAAATACTATGATTTCTGGTAAACAACAATAATATTAAATAGTAATATTAAGATACGGTGCGATAAGATTAGTCTAATTAGTGTAGATTAGTCAGACGATTTATAGTTTATAGCGGTCTACTATTTTTTTTATAATATTATTATGTAGGGGAATTTAAAATAATATGTAATATAGATAAATAACCTGTTACACTTATTTTCATTATTATTGATAATTTGTTTTCTTAAAGAAGTTAACATAAATTGTATTAAATTGTTTTAATACAAAAATAATGTATAAAAAAGTTGAATGTGGGTCGCATTCAACGAAATACATTGTATATAACTAATATAGCTTATTTCGTGTATTTTTATCTGTTGATTTTATCCATAACTTTTTTGTATACGGCTTTTCCGTCCGTTGCTATTTTGGAAGTGTCTTTTATATGCTTTTCCGATTTATATATAGGTATATGAAGCCATGAAGGTATAGTCGTATAGATTATAGAGATTAGAGGCTGCAAGCTATATTATATTGATATTTTATAGTTTTATGTGACGCGCCAGTCTCTCATCTGAAGGCGAAATCGTACAAAATATGGTAAATTAACGTTTATTTTTTTATTATTATATATTATATAAACGCATACTGCACCGGCGCGGCGGTACGCGTAATTCTATACCTCCTACCGGCTACCTTGTTTTGCCTAATTTTTTTCGCTGATTATACACACTACACTAGAGGTTCCCAAACTATACTACACTTACTAAGATAAGTAAATTTTAAGAAGTGTGTTTACATAAATAATTATAAATTGTAGGCGCCAGGCGGAATAATTCCAAACGATTAGCAACGAAGAATATAATTTTTATGAGTAAATAACAATCAATAGTCAGAAGTAATCTAGATAACAGATACATTAAACATTATATAGTAATTAGTAATATTTTACTGATTATCATTTTTCATAATATTGTGTTACTCATTAGTGGTACCCCGTACATGACTAATTCAGTAATACGTAAATACCTACGTAATACACATGTTGATATGTATAATAATTATAGTACGTGATCAAAAAGTTTGGGAACCTCTGTATTACACACATAATAGTTTTCACACCTCGGGCTAAATTTAGTCCAACCATGGTGGCGTCATAAATCATTATTATAATATTATTAACGTGCCGTAAACATTTCGTTATTCTAACACACTAACTGGCATGGCAGTGGCACACATTTCGGTTTTCGAACTGACGACAGACACAGAGACACTGACCGACGTCAGTGTTTGGTGTTTAGGTAGGTAGGTAGCTAAGTACTTATATACGCTCAGACGTCATATATACTACAGTTGTAGTCTTATACCTATATAGACGTTATTAGAGTATAAATACTGTTATATTCGGAAAATCGACTCTTGGGTTATGTCATGTTCCGCGGTTTTAACACTAGACACGCGGCAACGGCGGACGGATTATAGCTGACCTAAAAAACACGCGTCGGCGTTGTCGTGGACAAATAATAATAATAGTAATAGCATATAATAATAGTGGTGGCAGCCGATTGTTGGTGGCTCATGAGTGACGAGTCACGATAATGTAGTCAAAAACGCGAAATCGTAGAAGCATTATAAAAGTACAAGATTTAGTTATTTTATGATAATTGTGGTAAAACGGAACAAAATACCAGTAGTCATAAACTCATACGTTTTCAATTAAAATATTTAAAAAAACTAGTTACATGAATATTTAATTATAATATAGGAAGGTACTACATAATTGAGCATGTGTTCGAAATTAAAAAAATCCTTATACGTTCAAAAAGACGTAGAACTACTATAGTATTTACATAACGATAAATATAATATAATATATGACGTAGTCAATACTACTATATTATGTATTTATGCGTAAGAAATAGCAATATTTTATGGATACTAGTTACCTATATTATATGTACGTATACAGTTTTATATGGTCAACTGCCCATGCAGTAGGTATTATACTATTATTTATACTTTTACAATTCAATTTAGATGTATCCTTGACTTATTATTATAAATTTGCAACAAACAGTATATAAACGGTAATACCTACTAATTAATATATTTGAATTTTATACTCTGATTATTATACTGCGATTGGTAAACTGTCATTGACATTTGTTATTATTATAATGTATACCTCTTTGTTATTTCTGTTTATGTCTATATTTTCCAATCAATAATCATAGTTTAAATTAAAATATTGCTAATAATTTGTCAATGGTCCAAACAACGTCGAGTCGCTTTTCATAATGAGACGTTATAATTTATTGGGGGAATGAGGAAAATTAAGTATTTTGACGTAGGTATACCAACTTGTATCCTAATAATGCTAGTGCATTGACATTTGAAAATAATTTAATAATCTTAATATTGTCTACAAGATAATATTATATTTTATATAATATTATATTTTATACTCATATGGCATATAGGTATAGACATATAGGTAATCTAGCAAGCAACAATGTTCAGAGTTTAAAATAATATATAAGTAGATAATAACTAATTAACTAAAACAAACATTGCATTATTATTTAGGTACAATAACTGTAAATACCAACTACTTTCAAAAAATTAGAAGCTTTGTTATTTTTTTTTTTTGCGTTATATTTATTCATCTAATCATCTATGTATATAAAATTGAATGGACGTTTGTATGGGGACATGACCCTTATATATGTTATAGGTTTAGAAACTATTGAATCAACTAAACCAAATTGTACACACACATTCCTTGAGACTCAGAGTCCAGAGAGTGTTCTTTGCTACGAGTTTCCAGTTTCCACTTCTATATAGGTTGTTATATAGAGTGGCTCAAACATAAATCTCGTTTTGGATATCAAAACTGAATAATTGTTGTATGCATATAATACCAATAGGCAAGGGCGTCCATCTTCGAAAATCCAAGAGGGGGGGACACTATTTTTTCGGCTATGATTTTTTCAACAATATTAACCTTTCTGTTAACCTGTTAACTGCTATATGTAAGTTTGCAAAGCATAATATTATTGTAATCATACAAATAATAATAGTATTAAGATTAACTATTATTAGTATTTATCAAAACTACTTATATAATTATTTATAAAATAAATAAGATTAAGTAAAGTTCAAGTTCTAATAAAATGTAAAATATATAACGGAAATAATGCATTTTTTTATTTAACTAATGCAATTAATACTTAAAAAAGTAAGCAACATTATATTACTACATTTAAAGATGATTAAATTTCAAAACAAGAACTGTAAGTTACGATTTTTTTGAAAATTCATCAACAACATTTTGAACTAAATTTAAATCTTGAATTTTCTGTCTAGTGTACTAAGTATACACGATCTAGATAATATTATAGGCTCTACTCCGTCATTGTAGACCTTAACCATGTTTTTACATGGTGAAGTGTAGGTAATAAATGATCTTCGAACTGTACATGTTGTAGGAGGTATGGTCATGTAAATGATGATACACTTTTTAATTAATGGAAAAAAGTCGCAATCCTAGAGGACGTTACATAGACATTTGTTGTCTCCGTCTTACAATTGCCTAACATAGCACATTTCACGCTCAGCAGATCACGTTGAGCTTCGTTAGTTTAAAAATTAGAGTGAATCAGTGGCATAGCCAGGATTATGAAATGAGGGGTGTTTTGAGTATAGATTAAAACCACGATTTAAGATAATACTCTCTTAAATCGTGATTAAAACCAAGTCTTTACAGTTTTCGTATATAAATAAATTTAGGGTTGCGGACTTGACTTGTTGCACTAAAAATTATCGAAATATGCAGTCGAAATTCAAAAATATATTTAAATATATGTACTATGTAGCAACATTTTAAAATTATTTTTTAAAAATCATAAAACATATTGCAATTTTGGTAATATAAACTAAAAAATAAGTAGGTATATAAACCTGATAAACCTGATAAATAAATAAATAAATAACAACTTAATCTTTAAAAATACTGGCATACAATACTATAGGTTAATAAATAAGTAATAACGAATAACGTGATATGCGAACACGTACCTGCCTATATCCACTGATGTTCATTTCTTCGTACAATCTACAATTTAGATATCAATTATAGTTTAAACACAGTTTTGTCACAAAGAGACTTATGAAATCTTACATATTATGCGAACATGGGCCAACTGTAGCCAAGCTCTACCAACAACTTTAACAGCCCTCCACCCCTCCCAAACATTTACTTAATTTTTTTAAGCTTATTCAATTTTATAACAGTATGATATTAGGCTTCGGCCTCCCCAAATCTCAAACTTATCGCCTATTGTACCTAACCAAACATAATATTTTTTAAGATATTTTTCAATGTTATCCAATTATCATTTTTCCCGACAATTGTATGTACATTTAAGTTAAAAAATACACAAATATGCATATTCAAACTTTGTATTTAATTTCGCCATTTCATAAGACAAATTTATAACTTGCAAGCAGTCCCGAACCCTATAAACAATATATTTATTAGGAGGGAAAATATCAATGGAGGGGGGGGGGGGCTTAAACACCCAAACCCCCCTTGGCTACGCCACTAGAATGAATTGATTATTATCTAGGGAAACTCAGGCTTTTAATATATTTTAATTTTAAAGAGAGTTATGAGAGTACATCTTAAAATACTCATAACTAGCTTTAAAATTAACTTTAAATTTTATAGGGGTCAATTCACTCTAATTTTTAAACTAACAGAGTTAAACGTGATTTGCAGAGCGTACAGAGCGTACCGTGTAAATGTCCGCGAAAGTATGAAATAATATTATCGCAGGCTTAGCGGCTTTGGTCAGATCAATGATATATAATATACATAGATATTAAACTTAATAATAAGTTATTCAATAATAAATATTAATAGGCATTAACTTATTATTAAGTATTTAATATCTATGATGAATGATGATATTATATCTGTTGTTCAAATCATTGAACTACGTGATAAAATCATCGACATGTTTTACTCATATTTTAGACTCTGAGTGGAACGATGAATACCTATATTGATTTTACAATGATGTGTTTTTTTATTTTGTTTTTTATGTCATCACATTTTAGGACAGTAAAAGTACTTGAATTTTCTTCAACAGTATCTTTTTTGATAGGAAATTGAATCTAGTTGGTACTTTGGGTAGTTGGTACTTTGATACTAAAAATTCAGTAGTTTTCAAAAGCACCGTGAAAAACAAAAGAAAAATTAAGGAAAAACGGGAATTTTTAAGCAAAATCGATTTTTTACAAAATCGACTTTGGTTTTTTGTGTAATTTTAAAACAAATGACCAAATGTAGATACATTAAATTTTCACTGGTGTTTTATATTTCCATTTTCTATACATGATAACATTTTCAAAATATTTTGATTTGTTTTGAAAAATTTGGGGACATTTTCTGTTTCCAATTTTATTAGTTTCTTTTTCTATGAATGTCAATTTAACTTTACTTGTTGACTAAAAATACTTGAAAATTTAGTACAAGGCTCCTACTATATTGTTACAATGAGATTTGAAAAATATTAATATACATAGGCACAATTTTTTTTTATAAGCATTTAAAGATCGAATTTCGACAAAATGTATCAAATTTAAAATTGAATAATTATTTTGTAGTTAAAAATTTATAAAATGTTCAACTTTTATATCTAAGGATTGAAAATGTAAAACAAGTTTCCACGTAAGTAGTTAATTCTGTTACCAAAAATCTAAAAAATACATAAGCACAGTTTATTTTTATAGTCATTTTATAAGTTCAAATTTGGATGAAATTACATATTAAAAAAGAAAGGTGGGTAAGTGGATGTCGCTCTGCTGTACAGTAGGTTACAAGTGGGTCACTGTATAATGGATAATATTAAATTTGAATTCAATGATATAATATCACTGTATAAGAAAAACGATTCTGAGCGGAGACAGTTTGTCAGTCTAGATATTAGACATACCTATTATAGGTATACTTATCTATAGTATTAAAAAAAAATTGATCTATAATAGATATCAATAATAAATTCCAAATTAATCATATCACAATATCCATTAGGTAACGCGTTATACATCAACAACAAACCGTGGTACTATCATAGATATATAATAGTATACTTTAGAAGTTTCAAGTACCCACAAATAATATTATACAATCACAACAAAATATCTAAAATAGTTATTCCAGGTTTTTTTAATATGTAATTTCGTCTAAATTTGATCTTAAAATTACTATAAAAATAAACTGTGCTTATGTATTTCTTAGAATTTTTGGTAACAGAATTAAATATTTACGTGGAATCTTGTTTTAAATTTTCAATCCTTAGATATAAAAGTTGAACATTTTATAAATTATTAACTAAAAAATAATTATTCAATTTTAAATTTGATAAATTTTGTCAAGATTTTAACTTCAAATGCTTATAAAAAAAAATTATACCTATGTATTTGTAATATTTTTCAACTGCTATTGTAACAATGTATCAGGAGCCCTGTATTAATTTTTTACACTTTTTGGCCCAATAGATAATACTTTATTGATATTTATAGAAAAAAAAACTAAAAAAATTGAAAACTTACAATGTTCGTAAACAGCTCAAAAAGAGTCAAATTATTTTCAAAATTTTATTGTATATAGAAAATGCTAATATAAACATTCAGTGAAATTTTCAAGTTTCTACAGTCATTCGTTTTTTAATTATAACAAAATAAGAAAATCGTTACGTAAGAAATCGAGTAAATACCAAATGTTGTAAAAATATGAATTTCAAACGCTCATAAAAATTTAATTTGA
>NC_042495.1:14416397-14428194 GCF_005508785.2 Acyrthosiphon pisum | reverse complement strand
ACAAATTGGATTTTGTAAGCTTTTTGATAGGTTAAGTACCTACTTAGTAATGTCAATAGTCACAAATATTCCATACTTAGCCCTCCAAAAATATACAGACTTTTAGTTGTGTGGGATCACATTGATGTTAAAAATGTTAGCCCCCCCCCCCCCCCCCCCGATATTTTAATAGAAGTTTATGTCAATATAGGTATAATATCCAATGCCTATACAAACAAATATTCCAAATACTATATGTTTAAAATAGGTATTGAATTGTAATTTGTATGAGTAATTATGTATTATTTTACCTACCGCTTACACGCATGATGTGATATGCCTACCATTGTTTAGTCATAAATAAATTATTTTTAGGTATATTTAATTTAAAAAAAAAATCAAAACCGTACTGACTTCAGTTGTTACCTATATTATTATAATACGAGTATAAGTAGTATAGTATTATTAGTATTATATAGTATTCTATATAGATATTCTGATTAATCTCTCGAGTACTTCAATACAATTAGTCATAACGATGATGCCTCCTTCTCGGTTTAGATTTAGGTGCTCGTACATGATGGTTGTTTGAAGTGTATTTTGACCGACGTTGCTTAGTAGAATTTTTCAAAACAATTTGTTTGGTGTCCTGCAAGTCATTTTGTTGGTTAACTGCATCGTTCTGTTTGGAAACATGATTCTGATTTTCTTTTTCATTACATCCAATTATTTCAAATTTAAAACTGGGGTTGACTTTTTTTGGTTTGAGTTGACATACATCCATAATTTTAGTTAATTGATCTAAATAGAATTCAGTTTGATCTTGATTCTCGATGCGACCCAAAGTAATGGCCAATTTGATTTCATTACACACTAATTCGGCAAGGTTGAATACCTTGGACTGATCTTTTACAAATATTGACCTATGTTTCTGAAAAATATTACGGTTATAAAAAACTATTATAGCTATGTTAATTTCAGCAAAATACTGAATAAATGTATCTATATAAATTTAGCTATTGCACAACACTGACTATAGGAATACAATGTCTGGAATCTGGATCTTGAATAGAATTTTGTTAGATAGGTAATAATAAATTAATATCGTGTTGTGAACAAATAATATTAAATTTAAATAAAATAATAATACCTAAATATAATCTATAAATTTGGATCCATTTCTCACCGTAATAATATCGCTATTAGCAATGCTTTTTTCATTCATCAACATCATGAATTGTTCCACACCAGCTAGAAGATTTGAAGATTCTTTGAAAAGTATCGAGTAAGAACAAATTTGTGCCATTATTTTCCATCGACAATTTCCGTCATATTTTTCGAATAGATTAATTAAATCTATTACCGGTTTACTACCTTTTTCGTATTTTTCCATAATAAGTATTAAGTCATTTTCTAATAAGTCAACCTCTTTGTCTTTCACATGATTTTCAATATTGGTATTTTTCAAATGACTTGTATTTTTGTTCTAGACATTATAATATATAATTTTATTATACATTTCCACAGTACATACTACACATTAATACAGTATATTAAAACCTAATACCACTGTATAATATTAAGAGGTTGCACACCTACATGTGTTGCCTCTGTCTTACAAAATATGTACTACATAGAAAACATTTTTTTGCAAGGGACAAATTTACTCAGCTTGCTGTATTATAGTAAAATTACCAAAATTTTACAACGCATTGAGAAGAATTTTATCTATGTCGTACTGTTTTAATTTTTTTGATATCACTAAAAAATAGTTTTTAATAATTAAATGAAAATACAGAAAAACCTCATGTTCTCAAATTAAAAACTTTAAATGTTTGAAAAAAAATATATAGAAAAATATATAATAATTAAACACCCAAAACACCCTCTTGCGCATGGGCCTGTCTTAGCTGACTAATAAGTAATGACTATTGACACTCTTGCGGGACATCCACGGCGGAAATTCCACCGAAAAATTTCCGCAAAATATAATTAGTAATTAGTATCAATGAAACATTTGAGTTTTTCTACGCGGAATTTTAGTTTGCAATTAGTTTTAATTATAAATGTAACATTTTAGATTCCGAAACCAATATGCTTTACAATTATGTATTTTTGTTTGTGTTTGAAGACAATTTTTATATATTTATTATAAGCATTGAGCTCAAATTTTGTATATTACTTACCTATTTAGTTGTTAAAATTTATAAAATTTTTAATTTAAAATTTAAATATCTAATAGGCTTGAAAATGGAACTTAGAATTAATCGTTGTAGTTATTCTTAAAGCAATTTAAAAATATCAAAAATACATAATAATATGCCCGACTTTTTTATACGCGTCTGAAGATCAACTTCAATAACATTGAATATTTAAACATAAAATAATCAAAATTCTTATTATGATTTTAGTTATTTTGATATCATTTAAAAATATTAACCGTAGGGACTTAAACGTTTTTCCTTTACGTTATTCATATTTTACATACGGAATGAAATATTCAAAATATTTAGACTAATTATTTTAAGCTATTTATACAATTTATTGTTATTATACCACGAACACACACCATTAGGTATACCGTATACGATACCTACATCGGTATTATCATAAAATGTAATAACAATAATATATAATATACATGATAATATAATGATCGATGTTTTTAGGTTTATCTAAAGATAGTGTCTAGACACCTATAGGCTATAGTTAACCTATAATGTATTACTATTGGTAGTATAAAATATCGGTAGAAATAGAGTATGACACACCTCTCTCTCATCTCAGAATCGCTTTCCCTATATTCGTATGCATATTGATTTATAATTAAATTCAAATTTAACATATCCATTTCAGTGACCTACCTGCCTAATTCTCCATTTGTTAATACCTATTAAAGTTATTTAATAATAATTTGTTCTTACCATTTCTATACAAGTATAGACCAATTCTCTGAAGATTGCGATGCTTTTCTGAATCGCTCTAATCACGGTAAAATCATGAAAAGCCATATTTACTGCTATTGATATAATTTGTTTGATGAGAAAAATGTCGTCTTGGGTTAAATATGGCAGAGTCATCATAGATTTTGCACATTTAACAACTAAATGAGGATCTTCCGGTTCCATGCGTATGATGTCCCTGACCATTTAAAAATATATATAAAACAGTTTTATAATATCAAAAATAATTAATGATTAACCTTGGTTAGATTACTTACTTGATTAATTCTATTATATTGACAAAGTCTTTTTTGATTTTTTCCAATGCATTTTCATTTTCATTACTTTTACTTTTATTATTATCATGATAACAATGATAGAGTATTTTATTCGTCATCAAATGCATTCTGTGGAAGTTAAAATATGGATTTGGTTCATTTGATAAGAGAACTGCTTGCTGTATAGAATCAAACTCGTCTTCAGTAGGGCACGATATATTGGTATTCAGATATTGTCTTTGAGCAGTCATGGCTATTGAAAGATAATAATTCCACTGAACTGTGTCTGGGTCTAACTCACATGCTGTTTTTGCATATTGAACAACATTATGCATTGATTTACCACCAATTTCTAAACAAACTGCAGAATGCAAAGCATTAACTGCAGCTCTTGATTTCGAATCCAAACTGTTAAATCTTGTTATCATTTCAAACAACTGAAACAAACAGTTAGATCGATTGCAAAATTAGGTATATTAAGTTGATAATTGATAGTTTACTAGTTTACAGGTGTTTCTTCTCAACCCCGTCTCCCCCATCCTTTTAAAAAAAAGGTTTTTGAAATAATGTAATTTAGAAAAAAGGTTAAAAAGTTAATAATGTTCTTCATATTTATAAAAAATGTAGTTACTTATTTAGTTGAAATGAATGTTTCACAAATAGCCAAATAGGTACATATCATTATAGCAACAATACATATTTGTATGAATTATAATTTTGGTATACCTACGGGCTACGACCTACACTTACCTAGTAATATTATAGGGACTTAATAGTTGATACCTAACTATACTTTATAAATCCGGGTCCACTAGATGATAGTAAAACGCGATGGTTGCAATCATGATAGCTAATTTTGTGATTTCTGAAGATACTCCCACCGAATGAAATTTATATCTATTTAGGTACCTATGTTATATTATTTATTTTGTTTATATATTAGTAGTATATATGTATAGGTAGGTAATAGGTAGTAGTAGTTGTTAGTTGTTGTATACGCTTAACAACAATCCAAAGGTAATTATTTATATAAGTATATTATAAAGAACTGTATAAACATAATACGCTTAACTAAGTCTTTGAATTTGAAGGGGAGGCTTGAGAGTTTCACCTAAAATTATTTTAACAAACACTTATGTTAGAGTAGGTATCAAAAAATGCCTCAAAATACCTGTCATTAGGTTTTTTTCCTCTGATCTTCTACCTTTACCTAAAAAAGTTATACCTAGTTATACCTATGGCACTGCAGATAGTCGATAATATTATAATAGGTATGTATCTAAATATATTATACAGATTACTATTGAAATATTTGATTATATAATATGGATCAAGATATTACTATATTACTATATTACTATATTACTTTTAACTTTTCTAGTTAGTTTATTTTCTAATCTACTTATGAACGTAACTAGTTTAATTTACAGTTGAAATAACTTAGCTTTTTCAGTTGATTTTAAAAAAAATCCATCAAGTTAAAAACATTTTGAAATTTTTCGTTTATACGTAAATATTACTATGTCAGTATAAATTAAAAATAATCCAATACAAAAACACAAAAATTTCTGTTCTTTTTCATGATAACATAATTTTGTGTATACTCATATATTTTATTAAGTTGTAAATTATATATTATGTGAGTTGCAATTATAAATGTTTTTATAAAATTTATCATTTTAAATTATATACTGACAATTGTTATGTTGTAATGTTATATAACTTTTATTATTCAATTGCTATATGATATAAAAAAATATATTTGTTAAATTATTAATTTGAGATAAGTATAGTTTAAATTAGTAAATAATAGGAAAATAAAAGTAAAAGGGTATACAGTGTACATTATGATAAAAGTTCTATAAAATTGTTTTTTATAAATTAGAAACTAAAAAGACACATTCACTCTTTATGTGATTTACATACTAATAAAAAAAAAAATAGATTACCTTTTTTTAAACTGAGTTAAGTTAGTATTTTTTTCTATATTACCTTTTAACTTATCGAGTTAAATTTAAAATTTTTTAACTGTTAACTTTTGACTTATCGATCTTGTGTCCTCTTAGCTGAACTTAATTTGAGTTAATTATTTTCATTAACTTGCCCACCTTTGGTTGACCACAATCTAACGTGAAGTGGTTTTCATGCGTGAAAATCCAAGATATATGCTAATGTTTTTTATAACCTGTGTACAGCACTTATATACCTAGTGCAATTGTGCAACTTTCAATTTTTTTTAAATAATTATTAAGCTTTAATACACGATTTGTGTAAACTAAATATTATTAAATCCATGAATATTTATTTGTTTATTTTTATTTAAAATCATTACATTATATACATCACAATAGAAATATAAAATAAAACAATAATGAAACTAAAACTACAGTTAGGTATGTAATATCATTGAGTATAGTAATATGTATAGTAATCATTTTTCAAATTATCTGTAAAAGTTAAAAAAAAATTAATTTTTTAACTGGTTAATGCCCACTTTTGGTAAAATGTATACATAATAATAAAATTATGTTTTGTGTTTTTATTCTTTTAGTTTATTATTAGGCCGAATAATTAAAGTATTTTATGTAGTTAATTTGTGCAATAATTTTTGATTAAATGTGGATTGAACAAAGTAACAAGTAGATAGGTATAAAATATTTCTTCAATTTTGAAATAGTTGATATTAGGTAAGATATTATTGCCATATAGTAGGGGTATCTATACCAATATAAAAAGTAAATTTAGAAAACTGAAAAGTCTATATACAGTATATAGACATATAGTATATAGTATGTACTATATATATAGTGAAACTTCCGTGTAACAAACTTCCATAGTTCTATTTAACAAATTTTTCGTTTAATGAAATATTTTTGAGAATCAAACCAAATTAGAACCAAATTTATTAAATTCTATTTAACAAAATTCTCAAAAATACGAACTTTTTTTAATGGTCCCTGAAACTTCGTAGTATGGAAGTTTCACTGTCATATGAATTTAAATATTTCTACATATTATAATATTATTTTTATAGTAGATAATATAATCGATGCATTTCATTAAGTAATTAATTTCAAGTAGTTTTGAATGAATAATATTGTATCTTGCCAATATTCTAGAGTTCTAGACAGAAGTAGGTAGGTAGGTATTCGGAGAATACTTATATAAAAAATTATTATTATAAAATATAAAGGTATTCCTAGAATACTTGAATATTTACTGTTATTCAAAACTATTATATGTATACGAGTAATATGGTTAAGTTATTTTTCTGACGGAGAATACTAATTATAAATACTAATTATTAATTACTCTGGTTAATGCATATAGCGTTATAAACTTATATTATAATACCTGGACCCTATATATACTTCATATTAACTTTGATTTTTCTATGAATATTGAGTAATTTTGACTTACCTGTTGACATTGCGCTCTATTCACAATGAATAATATATGACACAATGTAGACATAACGATATGCTTCAATCCATCTCTAATTGCCAAATAAGTCGGTTCATTTTTATCGTCTAATTTATCTAGCCATTCCCAAATGTTTATTAATTTATCGTGTGCTCTGTCTACTTTATTTGTTTTAAAAAGTCCACAACTGGTTATAAGGTTGCTTATGTACCTGAAAAAAAAAATGCATATAGTATATAATTCGTATTTGTTTTTATTTTTTATAAACATTTCGTCACTACCTATATAGTGTTAAGTTAAATAATAGTAAAATATCGGGCTGGATATACCTACTGTTGGGCACTCATTTAGTTTTGTTTAACTTGGCGTTGCAAATTGAAATGCGAGGTGGTATGTTGTGATATTAAATTCAAAAATAGCTATAAATAATAAAAGTTTAAAAAAATGATTCTGATTGGAGCTAATCGTTAAAACCATGGTGCATGGTTGCTGACATTTTTCACATTTTTAACGGTTGCTGGTTTTCTCATGCTCTTTAGATGAGAATATCGAATAATCTATAAACACTCCAAAGTGAACCTGATCAAATAGAGCAGACATTTTACGACGTTCAGAGAAATCAGTCAACGCAAAATATTTGATATAGTGAATAGCGAAAGTAATATATTATAATGAATCATTGTAAAAACTAATGTCTTCTCTCAGGATTTCTGAAATACCTAATTTTTGTATTATTAAAATTAAATATCTATGTAAATCTAATGTAATTACTAATAAATAAAACATTTTTTTTTATGTTATCTGCTTGAAAGAATAGATTAATCCCTATGGGCTACGACCCTATAGGTTAATTATTTAATATAATTTTAGTAATTTAGAAACTGATAAGTGAGCTAAAACATTTAAAAAAATAATATATTGACGTAGGTACCCATTCTTAAAACTAATACATACTATAATATACAATATATACCCATCAAGAAAAAATAACATATACTTTGAACTGGTGGAATAATACAATTAGGACTATTTAGTACCTGCATATTTAACATACAATAGATTATTCTAAAACAAAAAAAAATATATTTACTTTTCAAATGAAAATCTGACTGAGGAAATATTCATATTGTATTTGCCATATTTTTTTTCAATTCGATTAACAATGTTTTTTTTCCACACCTCAGGTTCAAAATTCCAAGTAAATGGACATTGTAACGTCTTTAAATGTTTTTCCGTAACTCTACTAAATCTACTATAAATTACCACAGAATCTTCAATTATAGCTTCTAAATTATCAATCTGGCTGGTTACCGCATCGTAATTTTCAATAATCACTTGGTTAGCCACAGCTGTTATTTCTGGAGTTAGCTCTTTAAATTCATTGTAAGGATCAAATATCGAAAGATATGCAAAATATTTGTCCGTAACAAATACGTTATCGTTACATGCTTCCAAATCGTTAAAAACGTCCAATTTGGGTAGGAGTTCTTTAATAATTTCTTTTGAATTATTTACCTTCGTATAATTTTCAAGAGATTTTATCTTCTTACTTTTTTTGTTTCTACTGCAGCTTTTGAAAAGTAACCAAATCATGTTTTACAAAATTACGTTAATTTAAATATATTTTACACATAAATGCACGATTATTACAATAATTATTTAAAACTAAAATATTGATAGCGAAAGACTTTATTTAAATAGTATGTTCTTAATTTTTTTACAATGATATAATGAAAATATTACTGTCAAATTGTCAAAATGAATTGTACAATTATTAAAATGTAACTTATAAACAATACTGTGCATCAAAAACACAATTCAATATTATCTTTAAGTTTCTGTATAATAGGTATACTAAATAGATAATAGGTATAATGAGCTAATAACCTTGTAACATACAGAGTGTTTCACTTAGCAAACAAAAATTCTAAACGTAATAATATAAAGGTAATACGCATAAACGTGTTATATTTCAATCAAATATATAAAGTTAAATTAGGTAGGTATACTAGGTTAGGTTAGACTCAATCGCAACTTAAACTAATGGCTTAAAACTCATATGATTGGAGTTTAAATTATTTTAATATTCATAAATAATTTTTAAATCGTAGTGTATACCTACAATATTTTTATTGAATAATATAATACATTTCTTACTAAAATTATTATTATACAAAGATACCTATTATACCAATTCATCCGCCATGTTTATTCAATTACGTATGTAGGTATACATATAGCTGGTATCATCAAAATATTTTTCTGTGGAGTAGGTATCCGAGTACTATACTTGCATTAATTATATTATAAAAGAAATAGCCGGCCCTTGAACAGTTTTAATTTACTGAAAACCTAACTATTATAAAGTAATAATCATAAAAAGTTATGAAGTTGTGAATATTAAAGAACAAAGCTTATTTAACATTTCTAATAATAATACAATTTGACCATAATAGGGACAGCGTATAGGTATATACAATTTTAAAATATCATATATTCATATACCTACTTGCAGCCTATAATTTATAATAATCTCAATATTTATTTGAATCATTTATTGATTAGTTTAACTGTCCAAAATTTAAATTTAAATTCAAATTGTACTCTTGTCTAGTTATCTTGTATTCTTGTGTACCAATATTTATGGTCTTATTAAAATAAAACAATAATTATAATTAAAAAAGATGTGGGTTTGCTCTGCTGTACAGTAGGTTACAAGTGGGTCACTGTATAATGGATGGTATTAAATTTGAATTCAATGATATAATATCATTGTATAAGAAAAACGATTCTGAGCGGTGACGGTACGTCAATCTAGGTATAAGACAAAATATTATATTTTAGTCTATAGTATTTAAAAAAAGTTGACCTATAATAGGTACCTATAATAAATACCAAATTAATCATATCATAATATCTATAAATGACTATAAAAATAAACTGTGTAAATGTATTTTTAGATTTTTTGGTAACAGAATTAATTACTTACGTGGAATCTTGTTTTAAATTTTGAATCCTTAGATATAAAAGTTGAACATTTTATAAATTTTTAACTACAAAATAATTATTCAATTTTAAATTTGATAAATTTTGTCAAAATTTCAACTTCAAATGCTTATAAAAAATAATTGTGCCTATGTATTTTTAATATTTTTCAACTGCTATTGTAACAATGTATCAGGAGCCTTGTATTCATTTTTTTATACTTTTTGGCCCAATAGATAAAACTTTATTGATATTTATAGAAAAAAAAACTAAAAAAATTAAAACTGACAATGTCAGTAAAGAGCTCAAAATAAGTCAAAATATTTTCAAAATATTATGATGTATAGAAAATGCTAATATAAACATTCAGTCAAAATTTCATGTATCTACGGTCATTTTTTTTAAAGTTACACCAAAAACCAAATTGTGAAAAATCGATTTTGCGTAAAAATTCCCATTTTTCCTTAATTTTTCTTTTGTTTTTCTTGGCGCTTTTGAAAATTACTGGAAATTTTAAATTTTGACCTCCCCAATGCACCAACGATATTCACTTTCCAATCGAACAAGATACTGAAGTTGAAAATCGACGCATTATTTCGACTATTTATCGTGTACACAGACACGCACTTAAATTCTAGTGAGATATCCTAAGATATCACAAGATATCCTACAACAGTACAACCTAGACTCTTCACTCGGACCCAATCAAAAAACAAACCTTGATTTAATAAAGTTTTTGAAACAAACTAAATTGTTCAATCTTATATAAAAAAAAAATGTTAATAATTTAGTTTTCAATTAATGTAACAATCCTTATTTGTAACTAATGGCCTTTGTTGTCGATGTTATTTTTGAGATCAATAAAAAAAAAAAAAACTCTAGTGAATTAATTAACCAGACTTACCTGTAAAAATATATACAGTTTTTTTTTTATAGTCATTTTAAGTTCAAATTTGGATTACATATTACATATTAAAAAACCTAGAATAACTATTTTAGTTATTTTGATGTGATTGTATAATATTATTCGTGGGTACTTGAAACTTCTAAGGTAGGTATACTATTATATAATATCTATGATTGTATCACAGTTTGTTGTTGATGTATAACGGGTTATAAGTACCTAATGGATATTGTGAAATGATTAATTTGGAATTTATTATAGGTCATTTTTTTTTTTTTAATATCATAGATAAGTATATAATATGTCTTATACCTAGACTGACATACCGTCTCCGCTTAGAATCGTTTTTCTTATACAATGATATTATATCATTGAATTAAAATTTAATACCATCCATTATACAGTGACCCACTTGTAACCTACTGTACAGCAGAGCATCATCCACTTGCCCACCTTTTTTTTTTTTAGAAATGTATGTTGTTTGACATAGTAAATAAATTATTCTATATACTTTGTAAAATGACATTTTTACAAGCTTGAAAATATATTTGAAAAAATAATGATTTGTGGATTTGCATGGTATTAAACTTGTCTTTATATATTTTACAGAATTAAACAACCAATGAAACGAGAGGACGTTTTTTGTCCGTCGCTAATGAAACTAGAATTTTTATATTATTATAATAAAAACAATACCAAAAATAATTATTTGCCAATAGCTAATATCCACCATATGCCGGTAAACGAAAAATTATTGAAGTTCTATGCTTGGTATGATAACGAGCGGTGTTGGGAATAGACACGATTTAAGATATACTATCTTATCTCAGATCTTAAATCGTGGGAATAGATAACTAAAAAATTATCTAGATAAGATAATGTTAACAAAATATTATCTAGATAAAAATAAAGATAACATTAATGTAATTTATCTAGAATCTAGATAAAGATAAATACAACAACACATTTATCTAGATAAAATAATATTATTTTAGATTCTGAGTGGAACTATGAATGTATTGATTTTACAATGATGTGTGTTTTTTTATTTTTTAGATTTTGAGTGAAATAATGAATGTATTGATTTTTACAATGATGTGTGTTTTTTTATTTTTATTTTTTTATTTTTGTGTCTGTCATCACCTTTTAAGACAGTAAAAGTGCTTGGATTTTCTTCAACAGTACCTTTTCTGATAGGAAAGTGAATCTAGTTGGTACTTTGGGGGGGTCAAAAGGTAAAAATTTTCCAGTAGATTTCAATGTGACGTGAAAAACAAAAGAAAAAT
>NC_042495.1:14390756-14416002 GCF_005508785.2 Acyrthosiphon pisum | reverse complement strand
AATACATTCATCGTTCCGCTCAGAATATAAAATTATGTATTGTTAAACATTTTTTTCACATTGATTTAACATAAGTTCCTGTTATAATAATAAGACGAGTAGGCTGTTGCAGGGACTAAAATTGCGTGTAGTACGACACACTTTGTGTAGTACGAAATGTTAAGTGTGGAATACGAAATTAAAAAGTGTGTAATGGCCTGTAATAAATATAGTAACTTTTATTACAGTTTTTTCTTCAAAAAATGAAAAAATTATTATTGGGTAATAGATATAAGAATTTAATGTATACCATCTTTATGTTATCAATAATTTGATTATTTATTTATTTTAAGTTAAATATATAGTGTGTAGTAAGAAAAAAATTATATTTTAGGCTCTGGGCTGTTGATTGTTGTATACATTTGAGAACACTATTCTTGACCTCCATTAATCCATGGTAATAACTCGTAGCGTAATATAAGTAATCCATAGGCTATTAACAATAACTATTAAAATAATAGTATAGGTAATTATAGTATAACCATCTCATTTTAATGCAATGCTTATAAAAAAATATAGGTAATAAATGTAATTTCATATGTGAAAAAATACTAAAAACCAATTTTTATTATGGGGGCCCCGATAAATTGGGGGCCCCAAAGTTTCACTTTGCTAACTTACCCGCTAGTTGTGCAACTACGCCCCCCCCCCCCCCTAACTGTATAGAAACCAATTGAATTATTTATCGAAAATATATATTTGTGCTAAATTAATATAATTTACAGTTGGTACCTATTTAATTTACTTTTTATATAAAGTTACAATTATCCAATCTCATCCAATCTACAACAATAATTTGATCATTTTATTAAGCTTTTTCAGTTTATAATTGTATGATAAATATAGCGCTATATTTTATATTTGTTTATAAATGGTAGCCATTGGTTACATAACATAATTTAACCATTACAATTAGTAGAATTATGGCATATACATTTTTATACAAATACTGAAATACCACAAATTAAATGAATCTGTGCAAATACTGAAATACCTATATTTATATATAAAAAAAAATTGGCACTGGCAACGCCGGGCGGATAGGACGGCCGCGGCGGACATTTGGTAAAATCATTATATTCTGTGGTAAAAATTTAAAATATAAATACAAACAGAATTATTATTATAAATTAATAAATATTTTTTAAATGCACGTACGGTAGTCGGTAATATATATTTTTAGTTCGTTACGTTGGTTACACTGTCTCAGAAAACTCTAGATAATAATTCGTATTGTATATTTTACAATAATTAATACACCAGTCACCAGCTATTATCATTTATCACGCATTCACGCAGACTGTTAGATATAGTGCGAAGGAGTTGACGTCGATTAATTCACTGCAATAATTTATTAGTGTATAATATTAAATAATATTATTAGTTTTTTAAGTATTAAATCGTTATTTACAATAAGTACATATTTTTCAACACATTATATATAAATATATATTACCATCATATATGTCTTGTTTTTCTTGTTAATTTTTGGTAAGTAATTTTAATAGCTATTAAAAATATATTGATCCTATTGTAAAAATTAAAATAACTTTTGTTCAGTGTACACTTTTTTCGATTTATATACGAATAAAAATAAAAATGTTGTAAAAAATTTTTGTTTTGTTAAAACAGGGCGAGACAAATCCAAAATAATTGGATGAACATGAATTTCCAATGTTTTATTACTGGAATTATTTGATAAATGCTGATAATAATCGTAAGTAAACAATATAATATTGGTGATACGTCTATCTATCGATGTATTTATTTATTATAATTATTGTTTTTATTATTTAGTTGTTTCATTGATCACAAATTTAAAGTTCTTAGAAAACATTAGGTAGGTATTCTTAAACGTTTAGGAAGCAGTCAGGTATATTAAATAATATTGTATTTAGTACCTACATATGTAATATAAAAAATATAAAAGAGGAAACTTTTGGCTTATAATTAAAAAAAATAAACATTTTATGTATGGTTAATTTTGATTTCATAACATGCAACATAAAAACTTATTTATTTTTTAGTTAACATAAATATGTAGCAAATAGGTATAATATTATACATTTTTCTAATCAATTAATTTATATAGGAATCTACATATCTAGAATGAATCAGTAAGCATGCTCAACCCTATTTTTTCATTAAATACTAAATTTATTCAAATTCTGATTTTTGAAATTTTTAAATATATGTAGGTACTTATAAGTTATAGACTATATTTTCAAATTCTTAAGATTGTTTGTACTACGTAAGGAGTGTCCTGTGACAATACAAACATCTGTTTTTCAAATGATAACCCCCTTTCTATTTTTACTGTAAAATATTTAGTGGATAATTTTTTTTTATCATTTTTATTTAACTAATTCAGAAATCTGTCAGGTTGGTTTTCAGTAATTAAAATGTTTATGTTAAGGTCAATAGTTCTTAAAAATGGGCTTACTGGTGTAATTATCGGGTGTACTATTTAATATACTTGGGCCATTTTTATGAGTTATAAATATTGATAGATTAGTATAAATTGTTAAAATTGTCAAATAACTATACCCTCCATATTTTAAAAACCCATTATCCTTGGTACACAAAAACTACTCGTTTGAATTTTGATTTTTACAAATTTCAGAAAAATGATCTGCTAAATAATTGACTGTATAAAAGGATGGTTAACATTTGAAAAACAAAAGTTTGTTTCTCCACAGGACACTTCTACTACCTATTAAAGAAGCACAAGAAATCTCAAGATTTTGATAAAATTGTTAAAGTATATTTAAAATTCTAAAAATTAGATAGGTAATGAAGAACTAAAGAATTAAAGAAGAAAAAGGGGATGAGCAATGACAATGTTTGGTGAATCCCTGTATATTGTTAATTAGCATCGAGTAGCATTCATAGTAGCACAATATTATTTTATTATACTGGAATATTTGAAAATAATTATATATGAAAATTATGTTCATTATTTAGTAGTGAACAATTCCAACCCCTAAACTTTCTAATTTTTTCCTTAGGTATACAAAGAAGTATGTTGATTTAATAATTATCTTCTTATTATAATTAGTTATTAAATATGTCTAATGGTTGCTTTAATCTTGGCAGTGGCGGTAAAATTGTGTCCGGCTTTATTTTGCCGTAACCGCTACCACTGCAGTGTGAGGGGACCTTAATAAATAATTGGCAGGTGTTTAAAGCAGCTGCTGATTTCAGAATTTTATTAAATAAATAATGTACTTATCATTTTTTTTAATCTATTGATTTTTAAATGAACTAATTATTAAAACTTATACCTAGTCTTTATAAAATATAAATATAATTAGGTACCTACCTATATATGGTCATATTATGTTCTTTTTCAATTGTTTAATGTCTGCTGTATAATTTAAAACCTATTTTGTATCTTTTCTGATGCTACTGAATGTCATTTATCGTTATTCATATTTATTCTGGTATTTTCCTTTAAAATGTTATGAATATAATTTGTTAATTTATGCCACAGGTAATAACACATACTTTCAATCTTAAATTTAGTTTGAAATTTGAATTAATTTTATTTAAGATTTATATTATATATGAATAATATTAATCAGTGGCGCCGAAAGCATATTTTTTATGGGGCGGTTCGCCCCAGTGTTTGCTTTGTGATAATTGAATTTACCTTATAATCACGTGGGTGGTGGGTGGTGGTGGTAACTAATTTTTATACTTTGCCCCACCAAATGAAAAACAAGGCGCCACTGATATTAATCATCAAGGTAGGTAATTTCATCATGCTTACACTTTGTATTTTTAATAGTGTAGAAGTATGGTTAGGTTAGCGCATTATTTCAAAAATGTCATCCGCTAAATCAATTTGTGAATGTCTTAATTTTTTTTAATTCTAAACATTTTTAATGTACCCAATACTCATTTTTAACATCTGATTATTGATTCAATTTTATTATGACTTAATACTAACTTGAGCAATGCCTTAGTTAGTAATTACTTAATTACTTAGTAATTCCACGGATATTAATATAAAGAATAGGTAAATGAGCAAATACTTTACTAAAATTATTATTTCTATTGTTGATCTATTTAACAAAATATTGATACATTCATAAAGTATTGAACCATTTACTAAAATTATTATTTCTATTGTTGATCTATTTAACAAAATATTGATACATTCATAAAGTATTGAACCATTTACCGAAATTATTATTTACTTTGTCATTAGCGTTACCTAGATATTTTTTTTTGTGTTCATTGTTTTAATTTTAGACATAATTAAATTAACATAATTATTGTGTCAAATAATCATTGTATGCTAAACATGCAATAAATTATATTTAAAACTATGAATCATATAGTTTTTATTTTCATTTGAACAATTTATTATCCTTAAAATAAAGTAAGGTATATTACAGTAGTTAAAGCTTGTAATAAATACCTATTTTATAATAAGTCATAATAACTAATCAATTGTATTATCTATTAGATTTGTTGTAATTACTAAGGTTTTTTTTGTATTTTCTTATTGGATATTTAATATTTATATTATTTCATAATATTTTTCTTACAACTTAGCCCTTAGGTACTAATTTTAAATTTGAATATTACATTTTTATAGTCATTATATCAACCTTCTTTATAAGTAATTAAACATATAATATTATAGCCATTAAAAAGAGGATTTGTAGAATGCAGGACAATTTTTAGTAGTTGAAAATAAAAATTTATGTTTTTAATCTAAAGCTATTAAGAAGTATGGACTCCTAAAAACTTGCAGATTATTTGTTATAAATTTACAATTTCCAAATGTTTATTACTGCGTTTAGAATAAAGTGTAAACTATAAGAAATAATTTAAAGTTGTTTCATACTTTTAACATAGTATAATAATTGCATTATTATTAAAATATCAAATAAATATGTAAATAAATTTAAAAAGTTATAAAAAACAGCCCTTAGCTTATAAATAATAATTAACAATCAATATTACAATGAATAGTCTTTCATGCATAAAGGTATCTAAATTATAATTATACTCTATTCCAAATAAGTTGGGAAAAACTGCGCAGCGTCGGAACGGTAGGGCCGCTGTGATTGGCTAGTAGTTGGCAGTGTACCGACGGCAGTCAAGAAGACTGACCAAATGCTAACGCAACACATTTAATCATGATTTCTTTCCAAAACTTATTTGGAATAGAGTATAGTTCCTATTTAACCTATAGTGAAACTAAACATTTTACATTTTGAAAAAAAATAATTGATGCCTTATGAGCTATGATTCATATGAGAATATTAATAATAAATAGGTTTATTAATAACTTTATTGTCATAGTCCATCAATCACTAGATAAACAATTTTTGCCATGGAATTTTTAATGTTGTACTCATGTAAAAATTTTTATTATAGAATGGAGTTGAACAATTTTCAAAAAATATTACTGATACTATATTGTATCAGAACAAAAAAAACCATCCTATAAAAATAATTAAGGTAAGATTTTTATTACAACCTTTATACAGTTACTAGTTGGTAGTTATATCATTTAATTTTATGTGTGAAAATATGGCATGATAATTTATAATGTAATACAGCATACCTATTTAGTAGGTGAATCTATATAGTATATAATATTATAGAATAAATCTTAGTTAGCTTATTATGATACAGAATAATATGTTAGTTAGTACTTATTAGTATAATTTTCTGTTCTAAGTCTTTAATTATAACTTAAGCATAAAAAGTTTATTTATACTTTATAGGCATTAATTATTATTATTTTAAATGTACCTAGTGGGGATTATAAATATTTGTGATAAACATAGTTATTTAAACTAGTTAATCAATATTGCAAGGTGGTGATTAAATTTTAATGTTCAATTCTTATTAGGTAACCATTTAGTGATAAACTGAATGAGTATGTTTTTTGTGACTATTCTTTATCAGTGTTGTTTTTACTTTATGTCTATAATGATAAATGATAATTAATAAATTAATTCAATATGATGTTTTGACTGAACTAATGCATAACAACAAACAAATAAAGTTTAAGAACATCTGCAGGTAAATAATAGTTAAGTAATTTAATGGATCATTAAATCATTTATTAATTAGGTAGCTAATGAGTAATAGGGTATTATACGAATTTCGGAACTTTTTAAATGAGACAATTAAAATAATTAATGATAACTTTTTATAAGATTATCAATATTATACGCATGGTATAAATACGTACCTAATCAATAAAATACCTACCTATTCTAATGTTTACTATAGTGTTTTCATTAAGTATAAAATGTATTTTTACACTTCATATGTTCAGTATTCATAAAACAAATTATAAATAATATCAATTCTTTTGATTGCTTCATCGTTTTTTTTAAAAATATTATTGGTATTCTTTATTTATATACATCGAGTTTCGAGTTATAACTAGGATTTATTTATTTCGAGTTTTAATTAATAAAAAAATTATCCATAATAGCACGTGCTAAACAAAAAACTGGAGGCTGCCGTCCTTGTCGACATTTGATTAAAATCCAAACAGTTATGTTATGATTTATTATTAATTATTATTATTATTATTATGATAAAAAGAGCACAGACAGAGTGGCGTCTTCGTTGTTATTCTTATTATAATATAGAGTATAGATATTAAGCCATGTACGGTTTTAGTGTCTACTCATATTACTTCTTAGGTAGGTATACTATGCTAAAATTGGATATCCAATTTACTGGTTTAAAAAAATTGACTTTCCACAACGCAAAAACGTAATATATCCCCATTTTTTAAATTCTAAAAGTTAAAAATTGACTAATTTAATAAACTTCGGTTGGGTATAATGTATATGTGGATTTAATAAAAGTACATAATAAGAATACTTGTTATATTATTATATATATAACCATACCACGTGTATCAGTTTTCCTTTTATAAGTATATATACTATTGATTTCCATGTTTTTTCGATGACATTTTCTTCTATACACGATTGTTGTGCATATTATAATACATAGGTATCACACCACACACGCTATATAGGTAGTATACATTGTTTAGGTATACGCTTTCAAAGCGTCGTGCAGTCGTTGAACTCACTTGCGTTTATTTTTCTAACCGTCGCGCGTCGCGCTGTATGGCCAACACGCCACCCACGCCACGTTGTGTTTTCGACCAAAACACATTGGAACGACCGTCGCGTGCTCTCGAAAAACGTACGCTAATAATACCATAGCTGTACGCCGTCCTATGAACCTACTTAATATGTCGTTATTATAACATATAGTTATAGTAGGTACTGTGCTATTATCGGATAGGTACATAAGGTGTATAAGACACCACGTCTACGATCGTTCGTCGTCATCGTTCGGATCGTTTGCATTTCGGACAGATGACAGACGCGGCGGCAACCTAATGATAAATCGTGCCGTTTGCCTCGTGCTTCGTGTGGTCGTAATATTATTTTACGGGTCAATATTATAGGTACAGCGATGGTTGGATTACTATCGACGCGCCGCCAAGGACCCCGACCCTACATCGTAGCCCACACTGCCTCAGTTGATTGATTACAACCGACGTGGTGTCGTCGCTCCGCGGTTCGGACCGATGTGTATTTTATACGCATAATATAATTTATTATAATATATTAATATTTCACTTGTATTCTATAATTTATTGTAATATAATTGGGGCTGGGAACTTGATGCACCCTAAAAACGTCAACACAAAAGTAATTTATAAAATATGTCCAATCCACCATTAACTGTTCACCTGTTTAAGTAAAACTACCTTCTTTTTGTTTTCAAAAAAATACGCATTTCTGTTCGTTGTTACAATGTTCCGAGATATACGAATATACATAATATCCTATAAATTAGTCTCGGCTCTAATAAAAATATTTTATTGACAGTTATTAATACTGTACAGATGTTATTTTGTCGTTGCCACTTGCGCCGCAACTGCTGCATATGTTACTCATAAATCATAATATCTGTTCTATTCATCCGTTTTGGTCCTGTTGGACGCAATCATCTGTAGACTGTAGGATCTCTTGTATTTTACTTTCAGTGTGTTTTATTTAAATTAGTCAATGGTGTACTATTTCTTGCGAGAGAAGATAACATTTACGAAACGTTTATACATTTTTTTTATCAGCATTTTAACAGTTCGTAGCTTATAATATTAGGTACATTATTACTTTTAACAATTTAACAAACCATACCGTTGATATAGTCGAGGTTTTGCTTGTCTCGTTTGAACGTCTTTGAAGAAATAATATTTTCCGAATCACATTAATATTTAAATATTGCCCGTATGTCGCATATAATACTAATAATTCGAATTAGTGTAATATTTTTGTACGCGAATACGATAGGACTATATTATAAAGGGTATTTGGTGATATATATGTATAGTTGCTTATAGCTATATGTCCGACTTATACGAATAACGTCATCATTTAACGGGTTCCGTATACAGTATACTCATATTATATATAATTGAGAAGCTTTAACTTAATATCACGATTGCGTTATACCAGTTTTTCCTTGCAGTGGGCCGCCGTTGCGGTCTCCTTATAGTATGGTTGTTATGCCGTGGTAGGAGTGGTAGAGTTAACGTCCAGTTGTTTTTCTCTTTCTCTTCTATAACGTCAGTGGTCATTATATTATTAGACGCCTACATATTTAATGTGTTGCATTCATCAAGAAAGTATCATTTATACTTATCTCAGTGGCTATTATTTTTTTTGAAAATCTGTCGGATAATTCGATAAAACTTGACAGTTGATAAGAGCTCATACCACCCTATCTTATAATTGGGCCACTATATAAGTGGTCAGAGTCCTTTTTGTAGAATACTAACAGAAAACAGTTGTGTTGTTTCACTATAATATTTTATATCGTTCCTTTTTAACCTTCATACTATATACCTTACATATGTTAATATATGTTATCTAATGTATATAATAGTATATAGTTGAGAAAAAAAGCGATTTGTTTTATTTGGAAATATATTAATGGTATTAATGTTTTACACGTTTTATTACTTCTTGATAATTGTATATTATAATCTTAGTTGTATTTTAAATGAATGGCGGTATTGGACCATAGTATAAGTATTATAAAATATGTGTTCGATTTAGTTAATCGAGCAACTATACATTCAGTTTATGTTGGTTTTCCAGAAGTGTGTATGTTCTACTCTGTACTCTACTAAATTTGCTTAGTTCTGGGTTATAAATTAAATTAAAAATTTATATTTTTCGTGTCTCATCCAAGAAAAATAAAATACTATTAAACTAAAGTAAGTAATATTGACGAAGAATAAAAAAAGTAAGAAAAATGATAATACGTATAAGCTTCTAACATTCAATTTTTGAGGTACCTAGTTAGTTAATATTTGTTTAATAACCATTTCAACCTTATTCAAACAGCTGCTGTTCTATTTTTGTTTTTATTTAAAATATCTTTTTAGACATTATATATCTGGCAAAAATGATAAGTATTTAAATATATGGTCTTTAATTAATATACTGTTACCTAGGTACATAAAAATTGCAAAAATCAAAATATGAATAAACGCATCATTAAAAAATAAAAGTTGGGTGAACCAACCTGTATACTTATTTATTACTATCTCATTAAATGCATGTACATTTTTATGTTTACTTACGAAGAATGTACTAAAATTTAAAATTGTTCAAAGTTGAATTATAATAATTAAGTTTAATCACAATAGTTTACCTCAAAATGAAGAAGTAGGTAGGATATAATAATCTCAAACTAATTTATTAGAATGCGTTTGCACATTGCATGGTTATTTGTAAAAGTTCTGCTGCTTATTCATATAATATCATAATGTATTGTGTTAGGTATATTAAAAATAATAATCTTTGTGGAATTTTACATAGGATATTTTTGAACTAAAAGTTTTGAGTGTGCGTGCCAATTTTAACTACCGAATGTAAAAATTCGTTGTAATGTTTTATTATTATTATTTGTGTTGTTTTTTTGTATTTTGTATAATGTATACTATTCCATATTTAAATTATAGGACGATACATGAATTGTTCAACTGTGGAATATGACACCTTGTTGATTAATAAGTCTATTATGTATTGATATACAGCGAATGACCCGCGTTTAATGGCACATTTATTCGTGATTAAAATATTTCGTTGTATTATTAATGAAAAATCTATGTTAATCTCTGTTCGAATAAAATTGTTGGAGTGAAATGCTTGAAAGTTTGACTTCATAATTTATTCGTCGATATATCAGAGTATTCGTGATATATAAATAAAACTATCAACATATAGCTGGTGAAATGTTTTATATAGGCAGTTAATTAAAATTTAAACAAATAATATTATCTATATATATAAGAATAGTTGGAACTGGTTTCTCTACACGAACTTTTCGCATATATCTGAGATACTTTTAGTATAGACGTTGGTCATGATTGTAGGTAAGCAGTTTCTCTACACATTTAATAATAATTTACTGCCCCGGATAATACGCGTAGTTGAGTAGTCGACGATGCCGTTTACGCGATCAAACTCTTTGGATTATTTCATCGGTCGATACTTAAATTACTTAAAATTATGCATCTATGATTTGTGTTATTATAGTAGATTTCCCCTTCCAAGATGTTGATTGACATTTGAATATTTTTTTTGCTCTTTTGGAAGGTTCAACATAAATGTATTTTGTTTAAGTACTTTAACAGTTTATTTCCATTGTATTATAATCCATTCCTATCGACTTTATCGACGTTTTTGTTTGTATTTTTTGATATCTGGTTTTAAGGACAAATATTCTGGAGAATTTTTCATCAAAAGGAATCATTGTTTTGTAGATTTTGTGCGTTCGATCATATTATATATATTATATAGAAATCTACACATAATATGTATGCGATAAGCGTAAGTATTATAGACGAGGTAGCTAGTCTTCTTCTATCGGGACACACGCTCACAACGAAGATGAGATAGTCGTGATGGCAATGTGTAGAGAGGAAAAGAGAGGTGAAGAAAGAAGTTAGACAGAGGGAGACAGACTGAGAAAAAGAAGAAAACAAAACAACGGTACTTTCTATAAGAAATAAATATCCGTGTGTTCATTATATATGTGTTCGTGTGTGCGGGTGGATGAGGAGATAGGTCTCCGGTGCCCGGTGGAAAGTGGTGGCGGCGGCGTGGCGGTCTCCCAGTAAGCCACGGCGTCGGCAGTCGTGTACAACGCACACAAACACAACCGGTTTGCCGCCGTCGTCGAAGAATTCTTCGCGCGAATCCAATCCTATAGTGGTCGTGCGTGCCCGAGGGGGTGTCGACCGGCGGCGTCGTCGATCGTCGAGAAAAACTCATCGCTCGGGCGAAATTCATACCGCTGCAGCTGCAGTCCGCGGATGTACCCGCGCCGCGTACTACACAGATTTTTTATTTGTCGCCAAACGGTCGGTTGTTGTGCGACAAGTCCAGTGTCCGTGACCGGTTTAATAGTGTCTCGCCAACGAATAATACTAGATATCTAGTAAATTGTAATTTGACATCGAATTAGGTTTGTTTGTATTTTTTTTTTTTAAATAAATTTCCAACCGCCACCGTCCTTTTTATTGTTCAATAATAGTACGTAATTATTGACACTCTTATTACACACTATCATACAATATAACCTAGTATATATTATTGTAGTGCTGTGTGGTGTATTTTCTTCTGGTTTTATGTGTAAACAAACATTGTGTTAGATATAAGTATATAACTAATAACGTTTTGCAACTTCCGACATTTGTTACTTGGCGTATAGTTTGCTTCGATTGAACATACTGGGTTTAATATTTTAACTCTCCTGGGAAGTCAATAATGCTGTCATGCTGATATTAAATAATATTTTATATCTAGGACTGTGGATTTCATGATTTTTAAAATCAATGAATTTCATCATGAATTAAAAATAAGTGAGATACAAATTTGATTCAAGTCTTCAAGACATTATCATTCAAATTATGAAGTTTAATTTTTCATCTTTTAGACGTCAACACGTATAGTGTATAATATAAATATAAAATTCATATACCTACCTATGACTGTTTTTATGTTCTTATTCCATATTTAAGAAAAAAAAAATTGTTTTGTGCTATGTACCACCATATAATTTTTTTAATATTTAAAGTTCATCAATTACAAAATATATTACGAATATTTTTCATAAATTTTTTCAAAAACAATTTTTTTATGAAGCTTACAAATTTAATATATTTTTTTTACATATTGTTTACCTTTCAAGCCATAAACATATTGTGAATTTTTTTAGGCATGGTTATTATATTGAACCACTAAGAATTTGTCCATCATCACAGTATAGATAGGTAGGTACCCTGCAAGGTTATTATAACCATATTCTAAATTTGATTTAGTTCAGTTTTTTGTTCAGTCTTAACACTTAAATTCTTAATGCATAACATTCATGTAAGTTTACTCTAAAGTAATAATCAGAACGTATATTTCACGTTTCAAATTATAATTCATTATCCATATATTATAATATATTATTATTTATACTACACGTATACGAGTGTATTCATTATGCTGTTTGTTTTATTTATATGTTCCACAATTCAACAAATGATAGAATTAGCTCTATTGGCTATTCTACGCACAAAAATAAAAGTCCCGGGACACATTAAATTGCTGTGTCGTGGCTCTAAATCCTACATTCGGAAGCAATAATATAGCTTTATTCCATCGGTCTTAATATGTAGAAATTGGAATCATTTGGCGTTCGTCCTAAAATAATATATACATATTTAACATTTGTACAAAAATAATATTACCGATGCTTTTTGAAAAAAATACACTTTGTAGTCATACTCATCGTCGTGTACTATAATATAATACGTATCTTACTATAATACTTGTACGCTGTTCCTTTGTCCGTTTATATATACGGTGTATAGACAATGAGCATTGTTAAACCTTACGATATATTTGTTAAACGAAGTTATAAATATAGCGAACTACCATTATTTCGATAGCAATAACTTGTTCATGATGGTTTATACATAAACAGATTAAGGAATATCTAAAATTTAGGTGGTAACATTGTATCGCAATAATTTATTATTACACTCTCGATCGCTTAATATGGCCCCTCAATGGTATTCCAAGTATGTAAATTATAAAATATATGTACGTTTGATGTACGAATACATTTTCCCCCATTAATGTATATTATAAAATATAAACGTTTTAGTCCAATCTAACATCTTGTTTTTAACCTATTTAATATTATGACATTATAGTTTACCCTTGTCATGTATATAAAGGTATATATATATTTATGCCTAAACAATAGAACGGCTGTTGACTCCCAATACCTCATATTATGTTAATTTTGCGTGAATTTGAATAATTTAAACTGTTTTATATTTTGAATATTTTTTTTGTCTTAGACGTCCCCCTTTATAAATAGGTATATACGATTTGCATAACTCTGCAGAGGGGTCTTAATTATTTTTATTGCTACAATGTATCTTTAGTTTTATAATATATACGTGTATTAGTCACGTTATGTAAATATTAATACGACTTTAATATTAATATAAATGTGCATTGAGCACTCTATTATAAATGAAACGGATTTTTAAAAACTAAGTAGGTACATAATATGACATATATCATTTCACAAGGCTGTACCTAAATAATTAACTGCAATAACTTAAAACCTACGATATTATATTATTTCGTAGTAATGGAGGTGATTTTCATTACTATACAAATAATATTTATTGAATTTTGATACGTTTTGTTAGTCTGTACCACCCGGATACAATAAATCTCGTGCAATAATATATTGATGGCTCACATTATAATTACCTATTCATTACCTATTATTTCATTACCTATTCATCAATGGTTTTAATTTTTAAGACACTAATTAATTATTTCATATCATTAATAATTTTTTTTGCCATTGAAAAATATAAATATTTGATTTAAAATATTCCCGTTTAATCTCTATGTACGAATCACTATATTATGTTTAAACAGTTCTTGTATTTATAATATGCTCATTACACATATTATACATACATTACAGTATAAATAAACAGAATCAAAATATAGTAGTACCATCAATAGGTATATTATTATTTATCATATTAAATGGATTTTGTACTTATTGCGTCGTTGTTCGTTTTATCGTGTAGAGATCGATTTATATACGATGAAAATACATGTTGAAATGCGGAAAATATTGTGAACATATATAAAAATATATTATTATACAGGGTTTAAATTGTGACGTTTCAAAAACATAAATTGCCAATTAGTTTAAGGCAAAAATAATTTCATAAAATGAAAGTTTTTTAACCTAACTCGAAACATATATTGAGTACTTATTAGATAATAAAATAATTAATGGTTATATTATATAGGTTTTTTTCAAAAATCCATTCTATAGTATTTTACTATAACCGTGGTCTGTGTATGAAAAAATACTCTTTAATATCGTATTCACCAGAATATTATGTGTAGTTTATTATGTTGTTGTTTATCAGGTAAAAGCCGATGGTATTAATTATAATTCGAATTGCCCGGACGATGTTATATCCAAAATATGATGTAATCCATTTGATAATATAGTATAACTATTTATATTTTCCATACCAATTGGCATTTATATCTATACGTATGTAATTTAAATCATTATCTTAATTCTTAATGGTAGTTATTAAAGTTTTAATACAAATATATACGTATGTATGTAACGTTGGTTTACACAATAATATTGCTGAAGTTGATTTATTAAGAATAATATATTAATTTTTTTTTAAAGTGTACTGTTGTCGTTCATTGTATTGAATTCATAGATATTTATAAACGTAAAATGTAATTTTTTACATATTAGTTTAGATTCTAGGCAAAGCAATGGAATGTATTGGTTTTACATTGTGTTTTTTTTGTCACCAATGAGATTTTATAACAGAAATATACTTCAATGTCTAATATCGAGGGTGGTTTCGGCTAGGTGGCAAAATTGATCTAGTTTGCTGGTTAAAAGTAAAAATGTCCACTATTTTTCAAAATAATCAGGAAAATAATTTTTGTTGTTAAATTTTCACCAAACATTTAAACCAGTATTTTCAAAATATTTTTGAGCTTTTTTTTTAAACTATTTATTCCTTCAAATTTTGAATTTTTGACTTCTTTCGCTTTATGTTATGATTTATTTAAGTATATTGTTTATTATTTAGTTTAAGGAATTCGAACATTTTAGAAATATACTCAAAGTTAATCTTAAATTGTACTGTCTAGAATTAAAAATAAAAATAAGTATAAAGCCACATTTAAAAAAGATTAAAAATCTATAGTTACAAATTGTTTTATAAGTGTTTAAAGTACCTTGTAGAGTTTTCGTTGTTAGAAGAGACGAGCAACGTGTTTTACTCTCTTTGATGACAGTGCTGTGATATCAGTACCATATTATGTCTTAAAAACTAATAACTAAAGATTAAGTTTCAATCAAATACGACAGATAGCGCCTAGTAGCTTGTAAAATAATTGACTATCCCATATAAAATGCCTATTCCATATATGTCGAATCTCCTCCTTCTCCTCCTTTCTAGTAGGGACTTCGAACTTTTCGTCATGATAATGAAATGTTTAAAATATTTAGACTAATTTTAAACTATTTATATTAAGGAATTTATTTAACGAACCTATTTACACCTTATACCAACATTGCATAAAGTAAAATAAAATAAATTTTTATATTTTATTAAAAACTAACTTAATACCTTTAATACTTCATTAAATATGATAAATATCTATTAGAGAAAGTTCATGTATATAATATATTATATATATTTATTATTATTTTTCTTATTATTGCTCAATTATTCTTACAATATAATATGTATAATATACAGTTAACGTTAAACCTATACATAGTATATTAATATGTATGTGATATCATTATCATTGGTAAATATAAACTCTTCTAGTGATTATCTATTTTTGATGTTACCTCATCCCGGTGTTCGTTAATAATACCTAAGTACCTAATCTAAAGGTCGATCGTTATTACTTATTAGTTATTAAAGCCCTTATCTTTTTTTTGATTTATCTATAGGAAAGGGGGCATCATAAAATACCTATGTATTATTATATTATTATTATTTTGATTTTAATTATGTACAATTTAATGTATTATTTCCATATTTATGTTATTCGATTTTCTACTGTTTAATAGAAAAATGTAATGTTTAAACGAAATATTCAATTAAAAGTACCCAAAAAATCATTTATTTTTATAGTAAAGATACCTATATATTTATTCCATATTATTTATTAATTATAATAAAGCATTGGAGTTAGATAAATAACAATTGTAAAAAAAAACGAACATAATTTAGAAATTATAGTTGTGCAATTATATTTATATAGTTTTAAAACATGGAAATGGGTTTAAATGCTTGTACATTTTAAGAAAATTATTTGATCATTCTATTTCAGAATTTTAAATCTAAAAGTTTGTGACTTATGATTGACAAGCTACCACAATAAAAAAAAAGAGTATGTTTTTTAATTGAACTAACGTATAGTGACGTTGTTATGAACAACTTTTTTTTTTTGAATTGAATACGATATTATCATGATTCATGATATATAAAAAAGAAATATGGCATAACTAATAACATAATATATAAAGGTTTTTTTAAAATCAATATCTATTTTTTTTACTAATTGTTACGTTACTGAAAAATAATCAAAGTAATAATTATTAATACAATTACCAATTTGTCTTTATAATTACTTTTTCATTGTTTGGTTATAGTAAAGATTTAGGGGTTGAATTAATGTTGAATATTATATTGTTGTTAAATTGAATGGATAATTTTTTTTTATTTGTACGCATTACAAAGCAATTGTATTTGTATGTCTTTAGGAATATTTCATTGTCTTGGAGAATCACTTATATTGAGAACAAAATATGGTATACAATGAACCTATATGTTTACCTAAAAATAGTTCGAATCCTCTGTATGTATTCATTTGTAATATTATATGTTTTTGTGAGAAAGGAGTATTACTCACTCATAAACAAAAATCATACTTTGAAAAATGACAATTACGAGTGATAGTATTCAAAAAACCATACAAATTGAAGTACAAAAAAGTTATTTATAAGTAGGCATGTGACGAGAAATCGTATTTTAATGTATTTTTATTATCATGATCGTCACAAATGTATAATAATTATGTTGTGTTCTATTTATACTCTAACAGATTCATGTAATTATATTTCATTACGTACCTACCTATTCTAAAAAACACGTTATATTTACACATGACTTGCGTTCCTAATCCGTATAATTTCTTCCCAATTTCAACTTAAAAAAGGGTTACATGGATTACGTCCCTGGTTGAATTTTTGTAATTATATTTGTGAGTAGCCCTTAAATAATCTATAATTTTAACCTATTTCAATTTATAATTAAATATGTAACACTCATTATATTTAATATTATAACTAAAAGTAAAATAATATGCTGTTTAACGCCGGCCAATAACCTTATAGTTGATGTACATTTTTAATATTTTTTAGTTTGACTAATCAGTAACTTCAATTTAATTATTTCCTTAATATATTAGTATATTTGTTTACTAATTTTAGGAACGGCAAAGCTAGATTTATATTGAACCGCCGAACAAGAAAACTTAAACCTGATTATAGCTTAAAAAGTACCTAGTCAAGTAAAAGATCCTTCGAGAAAATAAAAAAGAGAAACAACCCTCTTATATTTTATAGAGAGTAACATAAAACAATAAAATACTAATAAATTAATAACGAAAAAATATGTTAACATAATATAAGATAAAAAAAGGTCAGGTTAAGGAGGTTAGGTAACTTTTTTTTATAATATAAGTATACGAGTAAATACCGTAAGCGTAACCAAGTTCTTCTTAACCTTTTTTACGACGACACCCTAATTTAGATCCATAGATTTAGAACACACTTTAAAGAATTAATGGATTTTTTTAATAATTAACAATTATAAAACCATACCTATATAAATTAAGAACGAGATTATTTTCACAATAGTTTTTCTTTTTTGGTGACACATTATATTGTAATACACTATTTGAGAACCTCGTTGACAATTATTTTTGTTTAATTTATTTGAATTTTGAATTGTTGACACTATAATTATTAATATTATATCAAATATCTAGTTAAGAGTTGTGTATTACTTTGGATTTATTAATCTAAATCTAAATCAATAATTTAAGTTTATATGACGTATGTTGGTTATTGAGAATCACTTATGATAATAAATTACAAGTAGAAAAATTATTAGGACGCAATTTGTGATTTGCATTATTATTATTACTTATGAGTTATGTCCTATTTACATATTATGTAGAATAAACTATGTTGAGTCTATAAAGACTTGTAGTGGCTGCTAAGTACGACTTGAAAAAAAACCAAGGTATTTATAATCATTTTTATTAATTTACTCGTTTTCTGCAGGATGGTGTTACTGGTGCGAGGCGTGGTTCAGGACGAACCCCCGCCGGACACGAGGACGCTGTACCTCAACCACCCGGTACTCAGAGATTCCGCATCGCAACTGCTCACCATCTCTACAAAAGTCGTCGGGCCCATAGGGCTCCTTTACGTGTGCCAACGGGAGATGGCAGTGACCGTACCTCATGACAGTACGTATACTTGTATTATAAAATTATTATAAAATAATGTGGTATACACGTGTGGTTTAATCGTGTTGGGGGGGGGGGGGGAGGGGGTTAAACGTTTGTATTATATTTATTTGTTCCAATATTTGGGATAATAGCGTTTGTATTTTAATAATATAATAATATCGTCTATTAAATAGTATGGCGTATTAATAATGGGTATTTATTGTAATTATATTGATTCCGAGTTTTTATAAAGACGTCGCTGTCCGGTCTTATCTTGGAATATATGGAGATTAGAGGTGAGATCCTCATAATTATACGTTAATTATACGTGCAACACAATAATTTCGATACTTAATCAATAATTACTATACCTTTACGTCCATACTCACTGAATTGAGCACCTGCTTCATATAATTATTTCCCTGTTCACATTGCTAGTATTTCCGATTTTGGTTCTCATTCTTTGGCCGACAGATAAATTCAAATTAGCATGACATTACGTCATTATTTTGTGAGCATTTCTTTACCGTAAAATCAGTAAAAACTCGATTCTCTTTATCTTATGAATCGAATTTTATGAATTTTAGAGTCATTTTTTTTTACTTAAAATTACTGTGGAGCAGAAATCCTTATCTATCGACTATCAGTCATCGACCGCTTTAGATTCCAATGAGTTACGATCTGTCCTTCTGGTATTATACGTATTACTTTGTATACACAATTCTACTTTAAAATATCCGCCCGTATTTTGTATAATGATTAAATACTCGTACGTATGGCCATAATATGGGGCTCTGACTTTTATGTCTTAGAAATATAACTGTATAATTTAATATAAATAGGTAACTAATAAGTAATAACTAATAACCTTTATAATATGTTTATGGATTCTAATAACCACCAAATGTACAATATTTTTGATTATTTTACTTTATCGGACATTTATTGGATTATAAGACTTTTAAACCTCTCCCGCCGTTCCACTTAAAAAGCTGAACATGCCACTGATCGCGTTTATGAAAATAGTCTAGTACCTACCTACCTATTATCTATGATATTGATTAAGTTTTATGATTTATGACGTAATAATAAAATAGATATTTATTTCATGTTTATAGAAAACGTTTCGATCATTGGTTCCGACGACGTTACCACTTGCATCATTCTCGTACTCCGACATACCGGTAAGTTTATTTTGTATTAATAGATAAGTACGTTAATGTTTATATCGTATCCAAGTATCCTTATGTATGTTTTAAGCATTACGCGGTGTATAAAATAAGTAGGTTCTATAAGTCCACAACTATCTCATATACATACTTAAGTCTATATGATTTAGTGCTTTAACTGAAACTCTTTAGTTTCAATGGTCAACGATCCTTCAATATTAATTAAAACTATTTTCATTGTGAAATAATTTGGTGAATTTCAGAATGTGATATTGACATTTTTCATGATTTAAACGAATTTCAAGCGCAGTATATTTTAAATTATATTTTTGAGTTTATTAGTTAAAAAAAATAAAAAAATATATTTGGTCGACACGCTCTTAACCAAATGTTGATTATCTCTGTTGTGTAAGCACTGCTTCTAAATATTCGAATGCAAATTGCAATCCTAGTTGCTCTCAAGAGTCTAATATGGGTATTCAGTATATAATTCATCAGTATTTTTTATTTCTCTCGTTTTTCGTGTACAAATATACGTTTTGGAAATATACGTGCGTGCTGCGTACTTATATTAACTTACCTATATCATATACTATTTTGAATTGTCTATTGTATTCGCCGTATACGTATATTCGTAGGGTTGGGTTAGCGTAATAAATTATGGTACCTACATGGTGACACGCATGTCCAAATAATAATATACCTGCGAAAGTCGACTAAATAATATTTTCCGTACTATATAGTGTGCACTCATGTGGTGTTTTGCTTAGTCTTAATCCTTTTGTTTACCTGCACTAGTGATGGTACGAGTACCACAGTATGGGAACCTCTGCCAAAACCTTTATATATATACATAGTATAACACAGTCATGTCAAAACTCATGACTCCTAACAAATTTATTTTGAGCTCTATTTAATAAATAATAATTATAATAACCTATCTAATTAATATTAATATATACTTTTTATTAAAATAATTAAATTATATCTATAATAAATATGTAATAAGTAACGTAGTGCTGAATATATTATGTATAATATAGTTTGTTAAATTATTGTTATTTTTTTCCTGACACCCAAAATCCAAATTTTTTTCATAATTATTTACCTTGATAATACTTTGAGTTTGACATGTCTGGGCTATAACATAATATAATTGATTGTTATTTCGGGAATGCTTACACACATCATGTTTAGGTTCTGGTGCTGTAGGTTTTGCTCATTTAGACGGTTCGTGTACCGAGGAATGTGTGGTGAACATGGTGCATAGAATCCAAGAGCTGTCCATGGGCTTCCCGGACGGTCGGCTGGAAATGTCTCTGATTGGCGGATTCACTCACGTGTTGCGTTATGGCGAACAAGTGTTTTATAGTCTGATGGGTAAATGTCGTAAACGTTATTTTCCAACCGAAAAGTCGGTATAAATTAACGTAATGTATAATAATAATATTATATCTCGCACTCGTGCGTACATACCTATATAACAGTTGCTGTTCACAAACATCAAACTGAAATCGAACTTGTGCTCGCGTGTGTTGGAGAACTCAACACCATTATGCGGAACAACGTCCATTGGCCGTTGCTTTACGGAGCGGGTAATGTTTTTTTTTTTTAAATACCTATATTTTTTCTTAAACACATTTTTAATGTCGATCATTGTCCTTGTCTCTTACATAGGAGTTATGGTCAAGAGCGGTGAAGTGTTTCCGGCCAATTTTCCTGACAAAGGGCCCGAACAACCTTTGAGGCTAGCTCGGCTGTTCACTGGCCTGCAACCGGTATATTTAAATACGTATTATGGTGTTATAATGTATAATATGCATTATAATTAAAAATTATTCTTTCTGTTAAATTAATGTTTTTGCAAATATACATAATATACGCATATTATAATAGCTATATATTTTGTTTACATGATTTGAAGTCATTACAATAGACATACAATTTTCGTTTTTAATTTAAAATTTTTTTAATGACATAACCTATGTTTTTCACACATAAATAGGTGTTGGACGTGTATGACTGCAGCTTGGGTCTCTTGAGAATCGGACCGTTCAACTATGAGCCTATGCGCAGTGTCGACTTGTGGCTCCAGCAATCCGACGAATTCATTCTACAAGCTTTGTCGACTACGCCCGACGTAGAACCACCGCACACAGTCATGGCCGTAAGAATCAAATTACACGTTAATAATTGTATACTGTATCCTCCGTATTCGGAAGTTCAAAGCTCGATAGTTGATGTGTATTAATAATAATTTAATATTTGTGATTTAATATGACGCGGAAAACATTAAATAATTAATATATTTGGGGAAAACAAAAACGTTTTATTTTGTTTTTTTGCTGAATATTCAAACAAAAATATTTCTAAAAAAAGACTTATCATTGTAAATACAATACATTTATTCGCTACGTTCAGAATCTAATATGGTTAATTGGGCCCCCACATAAGCTTGCTCAATGGTGCCCATTATACACTATATAATATTATCTTATATTTTTATGCAATATTCTGTATTTAAAAAAAAAAAAAAAATGATTTTTTTATAGTTTTAGACATTCACATCACGAATTATCATTTGTCAATAAGCGGTGTATGCTTATTACACTTTATCACTATAATACAAGTTACAATTTTATTATAGGTATTACACGTGACTTGTACAGCTGAAAATAATTAATTGAAATATAATTTTCACATTTTTATTATTGTTTTATTTCAGATACGAGCCTCTCTGAAATACGTCCAAGATCATCCGTTTCCGGCGGTTACGGTGTTCAGGGATAATCGACCGTTATACTATAGACGAGATGAACACTCTGGCACGTGGACTCCATTTCGCTATTAAAAAATATGAATCTCTATCTCGACAATCCAACGATAAAACAAAAGTGCCAAATCAATGTTTGTAAGGCGTTGACGATTTGGTAACATTCAAACGTAATATATCATTGACAAAAAATTACCAGTGTTAGTTTTCTTTAATATTAACTATTATTATTTATAGAACATTCCATTTCGTTTTGCCCTAATCTTGTGTTTTATAAGCTGTTCATTTTATTTTTTTTATTTGTAAGTGCCTTTATAGTTAAATTACATTTTTTAAAAACTGTTTTTATAATTTTTAGACGCTAATGGAGAACTTGAAAATAAAAAAGTAAACTATAATATGTATTAAGTTTTAACTGTGGTAATATTATATTTTATGTTGTACGATGAAATAATCAAAAAAAAAAAAAAAAATACAATGTTTATTTATTTTTTTAACAATTGTTTCATACATGTGAATTTTAATCAAAATGAATGTTAAGTGTACAATAATTATATTTTTTTATCATAATTTATTTTGCAAATGACGTTTTTTTAGTTGTATTGTTGTAATATTGTCATTGGCAACGAAATGCAGCATATTTGTATTGTTTAGTTACATAATAACGTCATAAATTAAAGTGACGGATAGTACCTATATACCAGGGCTTGGCAACGAAATTTAAAATATTGAGCTGGAACCTTTTGAAAATATTGGAACCAGAACCATATTTCCCAGTCAAAATTCTCCTTTTTATGTAGGGAAAATAATGTTTCTTAGTAATGACCGTACCCTTCTTGGTTCTTTCCCATGCCAAACAGTTTTTTGCTATGTTTTACATTTGTAAGGTGGGGACGACACATACGGGTTTAGTGTCCTCTTAAGGTTTACTGCTGGAATCCTTTTTAGATTTTTTTAGTTATCTAATCCGAAACCGGTACCGATATTCATTAGTAATTACAATATACATTTTTTCGGTATTGATATTATTTATTTAGGTAAGTAATTGGTCCAATTAATTTAATTTTAAATGTATAAAGAAACATCAGATAACTTATATATTGACTTTTAAATCCTAAGCCTATTACTTTCACATCTGGCAAGTGACAACGAACTGTTTTTTATTATTTAATCCAACGCCTTTAATAATGGACTATAGTTATGTTTAATAGCATTTACTGACACTTAACAACATGCCCACCTTATTGTTGAGCATGTCTTTAATGATTTATGATTAGACCCATGTTCTTTACCTATATTTTTAAAATTAGCGTGTTGTGTAGAGCTGCTTCAGTATTTTCAAAAGTTCAAAGTTTCACAACTGAAACTTACAACTCATAAGAGGTCCCATAGAGTAAGTTAATCAAGGAACTATAGCTAGGGACTGTTTAAATGACTGTTCTAATGAGTAATGACTAAGTCCGGGATTTCGATACACTATTTGTATTAGCTCTGTTGTTAGGCGATGTTTGTTTTGTATAACATAATGTTTCATGTATTTATGAATCAGAATAAGAAGTTTTTATTTTGCATTAATAGAAGAAATAACAATTCACAGATATTGTAAATGAAATTAATAAAATGTATACAATAAATATATTATATTATATCATGCAAATATTTTGGCTCCGCCCCCCGCGCTGAAACTAACTAGGATCTGCAAATATGCAGTGTTGGGTAAATTACTTTTGAAAAGTAATACAATTACATTACTCGTTACATAAAATATTCTTATTTAAATTACATTTGCGTTATCCAACATTATTTTTATTACATTACGTTTTTTTTCATTCAAAAAGTAGGAAGTTACAAATAACGACTAATAACTAGTAACAACTTAATAAGTAATGTTAAATTGTTATGCACCATACAATATTATACAGCAGAATAGATTAATAGGTATAACATTGATGATGTACATTGTAAACATAATATTATGGTTAATAATATGATAATATAATGAACTAAATGTATAAGTAGGTACCTATTATAAGTTATAACAGCCTTATCCGGTGATTGGTGATGTATGATCGTATAACATTGAGGTAGGTTTATCAGGAGTGACTGTCAAATAATAATATTATTTATTATTTTAGACTGCTTTATTTATGAGTCATAATTATCTTAATTGATTTGAATTAAGTTTTATTTTTGAGTCTGAATTCTTTTATTTTCTGCTACCTAATAACATTAATTCCTTAGATCTATAATAATATTGATCATTATTATTTAAAATTCTACCCATCACAGGAAATACCGAATACGCCACCGGATTCGAGTATATATATTACGATAGAACAGCCACGACGATTATCTTATGCGTCATAAAACGCGATTATTTTAACGACGGTCATGGCTCATCGTTTCAAATAAAACCTATTAACTAGCTCTATTTCAAATGTTTGTATTTGTGTCCATCTAATGTTTGTCATATATAATACAATATAAGATATAAGAGTAATAATATAAAAAAGGTGGATAATTGGATGTCGCTCTGCTGTACAGTAGGTTACAAATGGGTCACTGTATAATGG
>NC_042495.1:14341561-14390218 GCF_005508785.2 Acyrthosiphon pisum | reverse complement strand
TCAAATTTAAATTTGATAAATTTGTCCAAATTCGATCCTTTAAATGCTTATAAAAAAAAATTGTGCCTACCTATGTATTTTTAATATTTTTCAACTGCTATTGTAACAATATTTCAGGAGCCTTAAATTAATTTTTTACACTTTTTAGCCCAATAGATAAAACTTAATTGATATTTATAGAAAAGAAAACTAAAATAATTGAAAACTGACAACGTCTGTAAACAGCTCAAAAAGAGTCAAATTATTTTCAAAATTTTATCATATATAGAAAATGCTAATATAAACATTCAATGGAATTTTCAAGTTTCTACTGTCATTCTTTTTTTAATTACAACAAATTAAGAAAATCGTTACGTAAGAAATCGAGTAAATACCAAATGTTGTAAAAATATGAATTTCAAACGCTCATAAAAATGTAATTTAAGTTTCTTATATACATTTTTTTTTTTGATAAAGGTAGATTATCCTATAAGGAATCTTGTATTACATTTTAAAATCTTAGTTCTAAAAAGAAAAATTTTTACGAATTATTAACTCAAAATAGTTTGCTAATTTTCGTGATTTTTACATATTTTGTCAATTTTTAATTTTTAAATGCTAATAAAAAAAAACTTACTAAGGATATTTAATATTTTTCAAATGTCATTATAACAATATAGTAGGAGCCTTTTATTAAATTTTCAAGTATTTTTACTCAACAAATAAAGTTTTATTGACATTCATAGAAAAAAAAACTAATTAAATTGGAAACGGAAAATGTCCGTAAACAGCTCAAAACAAATCAAAATATATTGAAAATGTTATCGTGTTCAGAAAATAGAAATATAAACAACCAGGGAAAATTTCATGTATCTACAGTCATTCGTTTTAAAGTTACACCAAAAACCAAAATCAATTTTCTCGAAAACAGATTTTGCGTAAAAATTCCCGTTTTTCCTAATTTTTCTTTTGTTTTTCACGGCGCTTTTGAAAACTACTGGGAAATTTTTACTTTTGACCCCCCAAGGTACCAACTAGATTCACTTTCCTATCAGAAAAGGTATTGTTGACGAAAATCCAAGCACTTAAAAGGTGATGACAGACACAAAAAAAAAAATAAAAAAAAACACATCATTGTAAAATCAATACATTTATCGTTTCACCCAGAATCTAATATTATATGTAATATAAAACACATTTTTAAATGATTACCATTGAAACAACAAATGTGTTCTTGATGTTCAAGCGCGAAAAGTCAATCTAACATCAAATCCAGTACTTGAATAAAACTAGCATACCTATGTGCTTTTGTTTTTTTATTCCAAAAGTTTTTGTTTTCAGCTTCATTGCCAAGTCCTTAAAAAGTAAAAGTACCAGGGTCGACAAAAAATATCGCTCGCGTGTTGTAAAAGGTAATTAGATACTGAGATGCGTTGCTTCAGTATAGCATAATATAACATTAGTTCTATTAATTATCATATTTTATATCTGCAGCGTACGGATTTTTTTTCGCAACAAAGCATGAACATTAGAAACAGAGATCTTGGGGTAATAAACACTAACTATATTATGTTAAAGACTTTCGTGATGTTATCAGATCAAAATTAAAATCCGTGAAGGTACCCAACCAACATATCAGGGCTAGCTATCTACCCATAAGTATTTAAATGTAGGCTGTAGGCAATAAGTATAATATTACAGCCTATTATAAATTTGCAGTTAATTCTTGCATGTGATTGATGTCGTATCTTTGTCGTGTAGCTTATACCAGTTCGATAACTTTCGTTTAATATTGAAATTTAATTAGTAATGTATTATTTTAAATACATTTTTATAAATAATAGATTTCTATTATTTTTTAATTTAATTTTAATAATAATATTTTATATGACATGTTTTTTCATAAACTAATATTTAATAAAGTTTATTTTAATAATAATTTGTATGGATTATTTGTACGAAATTTTTTTGGGGGATCATTATTATTATGATTTATGACAATAGTAACGTTATGTAGATCGCAAAAATTATGGTAGATCGGCTTATATGACACCGTTACCTCAACGATGCCTCTATTTATAGATAATATGTATACCTATTAATGTACCTTTGTATGGTGCTTATAGACTTGATAACTACTGAACCAAATTTGGCATCAATTTTTTTACATATAGTCCTCAAAACTTGGGGAGTGTTCTTTGCTATTAGTTCCTCATACCCGATAGGTCGCTCACACAGGTGTTTCACACATGAATTTCGTTTTGGTTCACGAGTTAAAATGAACAAATAATTATTGTTTTACAGTTTCCATGTTATCTGTGCCTTCAATGTTTTACCGACCAAAAGGCTGAGAACAAATCCAAGTTCCCGAAACTGACCATTTAACATTTTACGATGTTAAATGTTTAATAGTTATAACCAATGTAAGCTGAATAGGTATTTTCTTAGAAATATATTCATTTATTATACTACAGACAATTTATATTAAAATATGTTTATACAGTAAAGTTATTCTGCATCGTGTTGTAATGAATGTTTTATTCACATAAAAGCTATATGCGTAAAGCTCATGAAGTGAGACAACATATTGAAGACATTATGGTTCAACAGAAAATAGAAATTATATCCTGTGGACTGTTGTACGGATTGGTACATTATTCGCAAATGTTTATGTTCAGGCTGCAAGTGATTTGAAATCGTGTTTTTTATTTTTATAAATTGTACATTATATTTATTTGATGCAATTTGTTGATTTTCTATAGCTTACTTCCACCAAGCAGCAAGATTAAAAGGTTTTGTGAATACGTAAATTACCGTATACACACATGCTTTGTCATTTGCATCCCACATCAGCTCTTTTTGGCAGGGGCTTTATTACTAACTTAGTATAATGTATTGTATAATATCATGAATTCATAATGACTTCAAAGGTCATACGCATTCTTTGCACATAAATATATAAAACTTTGTGATAAATTCAACATCAACTCAATAATATGGTTACAATATTTATATATATGGTGATTTTTTTCAAGCAAATTCATCCTTTTTATGTTTAAACTATGCATAGTATATTTAAATTCTGATTTTTGAAATTTTTAAGTTTAGTTAAAAACGATATTTTCTAATACTTAGATCTTTCACAATATTTAATGAGTATCCTGTGGCGATACCAAAATTGGTTTTTTAATGAGAAATTAAAAATCTACATGCAAATTACAAATTAAATAATTTTTCTCAAAATGTTGACGTATTGTAATTTAAATTTAAATTATACGTTTCTGAGTTATTCTACTTAATATTAAAGTAAATAGTCCATTCAAAATTAAATACTTTGTAAATGAATATAAGCCCGGTATAGTTATAATTAAGTACCTACCTATGCAATAGAAAATATTTGTTGTTAACTACTACTTAGTCAATTTTATTCTCACTTAGTCACTTTTAAAAAATGCTTATGAATTAATATTGTACTCAATGATTTCCATAACCGAAGTAAATAATATAATTTTAATAGACCATTATCCTAAATATTTAAAGAAGAATAATTTAAAACATTTTTTTTAAAAACTCGATTACAACACGTTTACATTTTCAGGAAAATAATCTGATTCACAATTTGCATAATAACTTTCAACAACAGTTTAGTTCTCATTTGAAAAAAATACTGTAGGTATCTCCACATGATACTCCTTAAGTGTTGTGAAAAATCTAAGTATTCAAAATTCCAATAGTCAGAATTTTCCAATTTTTGAATTTAATTTACGCATTTGGTCCGATGAACTTTAACTTTAATAATAAAGTTAATAATGTTAAAATTGACTTGGTTGAAAAATTATTGTATAATATTATTAAACCGAAAACAGTTCCACATATTTGTGTTGCTATTTGCTAATCAGTCTATTTATAACAAGTTGTTTGATGTACATAATATTATAAGCAATATAGGTACCTACGTAATGATAAATTATTAATGACCAATGCTATTAATAACAAAATAGCTGTATAATAGCGGTCTAAACACAGAATATATGAAATTTCATCTATTCTGTGGTCTAATTAAATATCAAAAATAAAATAAGTATAGTAACAAAAATAATTAATGTGGTATATAGGTACATTTACGACATTCAGTTTTACTATTCAGGAATCATCTTTTTCAGTTAGTAAAAAAATTTCGTGCAGTCGAAATAAAATTTTGAATTAGGTTTTCTTTCACAACGATTCACAACAAAGTGTAGTTTATTCTGGAGTAGATGATAATTCCGCCAATAATTTTGGTAGAAAATGGCAAACATCCGATCTTAATCATCTATATTAGTAATTACCTATTTATCTATTTTACCCGAAAACCAATTCCGTATTTCCTCTTTTTAAAAGTCAATATGCACAAATTTATTTATTTTATTTTATTTATTTATTTATAATGATTAACGCCAATCGGCTTTTATACAAAGTACTTAGGTACATACAAACATAATAACAAATTCAAATAACAATATTAAAATAGTAAGACATAATAACAGTATTAAAAATAGTAAGACAACAAAAACAAATAATATGGTGAAACAAAAATAAAGGGCCCAGGCACGAAATTGTCACAAATTATATAAATTGTATACACGCATCAGTCTAGGGAGGGGTGCATTGGCAGCTTAGTTGGACCGACCTGTTTGTAGGTAGAACGTGCTCTGGTATCGAGTGTTGCTAGGAACATGGATATTAAGTTTCTCTAACAATCGAGGTGCATCAATTTTCCCATTTAATAGCCCAGAAATATATCGGTAACTATGTGTCTGACGTCTAACTGATAGTGACTCGAGACATAAAATATCATTTATTGGTTGATAGTCATGGGGTGAATGAGAAATGTTTAGGCAGTACCCAGCATTATTCAAAAACCTGTTCTGCACTCTATCAACTCTAAGTATATCACCAACGATATACGGAGACCAGACAATAGAACCATAATCTAGTACCGAGCGTACTAGCGCACAATAGAGCACTGAGAGACATTTAGTATTGAAACTCGCAGAATGTCGTCTAATAAAACCAAGTATGCGTAGTAACCAAGTATTAATTAGTATAATTCATATGAGTCATGGTATTGAGAATTTATATCGTAACAATTAAAAAAATACCCAATTATAATAGGTAGGTACTGTAGTATGGTACAATTTTAACGAATGACGACAAATTTTTTTGCTCCTATGAGTTAACACAAAGTGATAAAATGATATTATTCACTCCGAATATCATAAACTTGCTGATGCTAGGTCAGTAGGTCACCCATAGCCCATAGGCTTAAAAGTTTTGACAGTATAATTGAGTAGGTATATTGTGCTACAAGCTATATTATAGCCGTATAATTCATCAAAAAATTGTAATCGCACTTTTGTTTACTAGCTATGTATAAAATATATTTTATAATGAATTGTTAGTAAACTAAAAAGTATAATATTGGTGTAATTACAGCAACAAGAACAAGGTACAAAGCACCTACATCATGTACAGTTTCACAAAACATCAATCAATATTTATAGCTAATGTAACTGGAAATAAATGTAATAATATATGACAAGAATTAAGTAAATATTGAGTTTTACTTCCAGCCGAATGTACAAAAGCCGACTTATGTCTTGCACAAATAACGAATATCAAACAATCTGTAATATTCGTATAATCCTATCTAACTTTTATAATATTTTAGTGGAATAATTTCAAAACGAATTTCGTCGTATTGATCATGCAATGCCGCTATATTAATAGCGTAAGAAAAAACTGCCAGTAGTTCAATGTAGCCAATGTAGGTACTTAAAGATTTTGTTCTACATTACTTCTATGTATTCTATATTGTTATTATTTGTTTTTAATTATTTAAAAATACTTATTGCTTGTAAAGGAAATTATATTTTTAATTTATTATTATAATAGCATTTACTATCGCTATTATTTCATACTGCGGGTTAACATTAATTCTTCGGATGTAAAATAATATTTACACAGAGGTTTTTTTACTTACATTTTTTAAATCTCTGATTGCTTATTTTCAAAACGTTGAAATGGCTGCAAGATATTTTTTAGTATGCAAATCAATGTTGTGATGCAGAACAATTTTCGAATAAAAAATTTATAGGCAACTGCCGGACGGAAACGGGAGAAGATTTTTTTCCAAATTTTGTTCTATTTGTAGACACATATTACCGCATATTAATAACTGTTTACCAACTAATTTCTATAAGGTGTTATTTTTATATCATGTATATCAGGTTCTTACCAAACTATAATATATATTTCTGTTCCGCCAAAAATGCGGAAATCGTTGTTCTTGGCAGAGGTCTTAGTTCGTAGGGATGTTTGATTACATATTTTGAGACTTTTCGGCCTGGGGAAATATTAACATCATAATATAATCAAACAGGCCAGTTGAACTAAGTTAAAAACAAAGCGATCGTGTCAATCATACCGCTTTGCTCCGAATTTAAAAATCAATGAGCTGATGTAGAAAGCAGATAATAAAATAAACCTAAAATTCTTTCATGATATCTAGCTATAAGCGACACTATAGCAAAACAGGTACCTACAACTGTAAAAGAAGTGCAGGAAGTATAGGGAAATTGAAGAAAGGAAACATAGCTAATCAAATGTTTGCCAAATATTGATATAAGTGCGTTTTTAGATCACATTTTTTGAGCTTGATTTTTTTAAAGTATTTTTTGGGATCATATTATAATACGCCTCCTTTATTATCGTTTTATACGATTTTCTTCAGGGTACAGGATTATTAAAATTCACCATTCTTGTTATTTGTTACGACTGACGTAAACACTCGTCAATAAAATGGTGACGATAAGAAAACAATAAAAGATATCAAATATTATAATATTATAACATACAACGCTATGAGCATTTTTTACAGCCTTAATAAAATGCGACATAAATTGCACGTTATTGTATAGGTTTATTTCACACACACCATACCGTCTGATATTATTATTATTTCGTCTGACGAGTAAACAATAGATTATAGAATTATATGGATGGAAAAAATAAATAAGCGTGTGTAAGAGAAACTAGATAATTGTTAAAGATGGTAATTTAACTCGTACAATAATTAATATACAGTGTACAAAACAAAAAAACCTGACAAAAAAAAAAAAAAAAATTATACTAAGTAAATAATTTAAGAAATATTCTCATATACATTTTCCATCAAAATTTGATGAACAAATATATTATTTTGAGTTTATCCAAAAAAAATTAGTTACATCTACATTTTCTTACTTTGGAGTTTCAGGTTTCAGTATACAAATAAAAAAATAAAATGCTATTCTTTATAGGACATGCGTCTACAAACTATATAATATATATGTAAAACAAAATGTTTGAATATTGATTAGAAAAAAAGTTATTTCAATTATTTATCAGGTCTTTCTTTTACATTCTGTATAGAATCGATTAAAAAGCAAATACATATGTCATATAGGTATGTCGTATGTGTGCCTATAATATTATTATAGTAAAACTGCTTTATGAATATACTATTATACTCACAGATAAAATTGTCCAATGAAAAGTTTGTTAAATAATCTTTAGTATACATTGTTTTTACGTAAATTTAAAGACGATATAATTAACATTATACAGTTCTGACGGCCAGAATATAAATTATTAAACGACACGATAATTAAATCCCAAATAAGTTAAGTTTTATGCCTTAATACCCAAATAGTATTATAATTAAACCATATTTTAAATAATTGACCGTTATGGTAATAACTTATTACTAATAAGTGTATAACGTTAAGAAATCACTCCAAATGTTAATGCACAAATTATGAGAACGAGCGCAAGTTTTAAACATTTTTTATTACTTTTTACTTATTAGAGCTTATTAGCGTTACCCAGGAAACACTACGAAGGGTTTGGATCTTAATAATTAATTGTCTCCGGAGAACTTTTATTTTGCAACTTTAATTTAAAAATATGTTGAAAATAATGTATTATATTAAATCTATAAAATTCAAAGATCTTTATTTTCGTCTTTTTTTTTTTTTGCTACTTATCCGATTAGGTATAGTTAGTATTAGTACTATTGTTTTATATTTTATCATCGTTTGTATTATTATACTCAAACGAATCTTGTAAATATATATCCTAACGTGTTGGATAGTGCTGTTGGTCAATGTGTTCAATCGTTCACGTGACGTTGAAAGTTGGAAACAATTAAAATTATCGAATTGCACTACAAAATCTTATTATTATAATATACAATCAGGGCTCATAACTAGTTCTTATTAAACTAGTTTTTTTTTAAAAATTCATTATTTCAGACCTATTTAGAGTAATCGAATCCGTGTTCTTGTGAGCACGATTAACACCATATTTTATTAAACAATTTCTGAGTGTTCAATTTTTGTTTTTCGTAATCAGAATTTATTATAATTATATTACTGATTATCAATAAATATTATAATGTTAAAATACTTATACAAGAGTGGAAAACTTGTACATTTATTAAAAATTGTTTTTATGTTTTGTTCGTTGTTTGTTTATTATGTAAACACAACACGCGTATTATTTTGTATAATTTATACAAGAAATTCCGTATAATTTTTACTACAAATTAAAATTAACGAAAAAATACTTCTTTTACACAATATTGTAATTCTAAAAATTTAAAAGCTTGAAAAAAAAACTAATTAACTTTGAATATTTATTTTGTCTACACAAACTAGGATTCTGAGTATTTCGGAGTATGAGAAAAAGCATGAGACGTACTAAATAAATAATTTATCATATTATACGAGTTAAAAGTATACTAACTAGGTATCTTGTCCTAAATTCAGCAAACATGTTAAAACATCAAATGAATGTGTTTAAGCCTTTATAATTATATTATATCAATAAAATCATTAACTAAAAAATTATCGCTGAAGCCACGTAAACACTTGACGTTATCGGTGTAGCAAAACGTACGCTTTAATAGTTAGTTATGTACTAGTAAACGAAAATTTATTGGTACCTAAGTAATTTGGTAATTAAATTTTTTTAATTGATAATAGCTGTGTACATTTTACTTGGCTGACCAACATAGAGGAGTGTAATATTTTATTCAGTAGTTAAAAATATTTCCAACTTCAGCAATGTATATGTGTAGACGTGTAGTGCACAAAATAAAATTTACTTTGTCATGATGTTACGGAACTAAATTAATAGATTATTTTACAACGTACATTTGCATATTACTATACGCTATAAATATCAAAGGACTTGTGAATGCGTGCAATTCACGACGACGAACAAGTTAAAGGAAAAATCCAAAGTTTTATTTTGAACCGTCGTATTGATTTTGAATTTCTCATCACTTTTTAGTGTGGTGGAAACGCGCGTTATGGTTCAAGTATTATATTAGAATATAGTAAGTTTAAGTATTAATGGAGTAAAATGTACGGGAAAATCGCTGCAAATCAGTTTTTTTCTGTTTGACTTTTATTATTATACGATCTGCAGCCATAAAAAAATATCTGTGTGCACTTTACATGTATATATATATATATAACGGTTCGCAAAGACACAATTTTAAGACATGCTTTTAAACGACGTCTGGTATAAGACAACGCGCACCGTTATAAATGGTTTTGATTCTGATACTTTTGTAATGAGTTTTCAGTTCGCTTTGCGATATGTACCTCATTAGACTTTGCGATCGACTTTAGACGCATAGTATAATAGTATAACCGTAGCAGTTCTATACGACATGGTTTGCATTATATTGTAGCGCGTTTAGCAATGAAATAATATCACTCACTCGTTATTATGTTACTAGAAGGCGGCTGGTAGAATGTTTCTCGGGTTTCAATAAAATTTTGTAATATTAAAAAATCATGTCTACTAACATGACGTATAAGTGGTATGAAACCGGGAATATGCCGGAGCTCTTTCAGTAAAGGATCGAAGTCTGAAAACGCCAACGGGCCCGCAACACCACCACAGCCGAGTACAAAGGGATGCGAAATATTTCATAATCTGCAAACCACACGCGATATAGTTCATATGATAGGTATAATGCACATGTCGTATAACACTTCCAGGATTAGAGAAGCGCTAAAAAGCATAATACTTAATTAATGAGTCACACATGGTACATGATATTATATATGATATAATTCGATATTAAATGTATATTGTATATATATTAATCGAAATAATATATTTTGAATAGACACTGAACTCAAAAATATTAAATTTCTACTCTACAAATAAAACGAATAGTGGTATATGGTAGAAAATAATTTTTATTGATTGGCAATTCACTTGAAAACATCATATAATATATTATACTCAGGTAAGCTACATGTTATAAGAGTCATCAATAGAGCACAATGATTGATCATTGATTTAACAGTTGCAGGAACACAATCAACAACACACAACTTAGGTATATGATAATAAAACACCAGAAGAATATCGTAGCCGTCTCTGACAATAAAGTACCTACTTACTATACACGCCTATAGCACAGGCGTATTTACGATTTTAGCGCCCTAAGTACACACATTTTGGCGCCTCTTTTTTCTCAGCTTTCTTTGACTTGTAGTCACAAAAAACATTTAAGCCTTCTTTAATTGGAAAATTTACTTTTTCTCCGTTAAAATTAATAAGCCAAAATGTATATTTTTCTTTTATTGCACTTATGCTTCCACTAGCTTAGAAAACATTTTTATTTTACCATTACCACTCCATTTATTCCTAATAAAAAAATCAACCTTTATAATTAAATAAAACCAATTATAATTTTAGATTTTAGCCGGTTTTGTTAAATTATACTTATTAAAATCTAATAAAATACATTATATATAGATATACATAAATATTTATAGAAATGTAAAAGATATAATAAGAAAAGATACAGGTTATCACTTATTAGATATCAGTTATCACTAATATAATTTCTCAACAAATCCAATAAAATAAAAAATTTTTTTTTTGTTATAACTTAACTTTGATAACAATTTAACTCTAGCTACGGTGCTCCTTTGAGGGACTCGGAATTTGGCACCCTGGGAAAATTGTCCCCCATCCTTCCCACTAAATGAATTCATAAGAGCTGTTATTTTAACGGGTTTCTTACGTAATATAAAATATCGCGTGTCTTAAGTAAAAATTAAAAATGTTTTTTAAAATTCTTGAATGAATAGATATTAAATAAGCACATCATTACTATAACTGGTATTTAAACATGTCGTGCAAGTTGGTCCTAATAAAATAATAGCTGATGGCATTAATAATAATTTGTGACCGGTTTAATATTTTGTTCAATACACATGTAAGACGGCGTGTCGTATAGGCAATTTAGGTACATATTTGCGCGCAATACCAGACGAAGAGCACCAATGAGGAGTACAATATTATACATTATCATGACCTAATGACATTTAATGTAATAGGCAGCTTGCCGTTTTTGCTAGGAATTTTGAAAGAACCAAAAAAATCAATCAAAATTAATTGCGGGCTACATACTTCTTTTATAATTTAAAATATAATTTTATTAAAAATAGCGTTGTATTGGTAAATTGCAAACATAATAAAATGTGTATTTCAGCTTTAACTTTTTAGTTAATATATATTATATATGATATAAATATACATAAAAAAAAGATTTGATAAAATCACTACAGTTAATTTGCGTACCTAGCTTTTCTCAGAGTCTAAACAGAATCTTTATACAATATGATGTACATCGTACGTGTTTTGTCGAAGTAACAGGTGTTTACAAATTTAAGGTACACACACACACACACACACACACACACACACACACACACACACACACACACACACACACACACACACACACACACACACACACACACATAAAAAAAATAGGAATTTAAATCATCATGTGTATTGTGTTATGAACGAAAATACATGACATTATGACGTGCATTATACATTTCGTGAATCAAATTAAACATAGACAATAAAAACAACACAGATGTTTTGCTGGAACGGCTTATCTGATCAGAAATATAAAAGTGGAGTTTAATTTGTTATTGTAGTTATTATGTTTTTTATAAACATAAAAAATTAAAAATTATTTTAAATAGGTATCATTATAACTGTATATAATTTCAAAAAAACTATTATAAAATTAATTTAGAGAATATTGACACTTAATGAGAGTAGTACCTACTATCGATCTATACATACAAGTAGTACGTCATAACAATATATTAAAATTAATTGAAAGTTCTTGTAATATTAGTAAATAAATTGTGAAAGTTAATAAACTCGAGATTTTAAATATACATATTTTATTAAACTATATTATAATCATTAATCATAAACGTTTTCAAGTTAAAAGCTTTTAACAATAATTATTTAATATTATCGTCAATTGTTTGACATTACTTGTACCGACTGATAATTCACAAAATAAATACAACACGATAATAGGGGATACTGCGGTTTGACGGGACACCTACCTTGTAAATCATTGATTTTATTTATTGTCACGCTTAAATAACAAAATACACAAACACTGTTTAAAAAAAATACTCATTTAGAGATGATATCAAAATATAGCGTGTTATATTATAGTTTATAATATGATTTATGTTTACGGAAAAGTGGCATAACACGAGAACAGAGGAATATATTATTTCTCACATTATTGATTTACATATTGTTTAAATAATTAAATCATCAATTTAAATAGACTGTTGTTTATAATATAATATATATTATATTATTATATAATTAGGTACAAAATATATAAACATACATATATTATGTATAATATATTATGTAGGTACATGTATGTACATGTATGTATAAAATAGAACTTTCGTTATTTTAATTAACGTCTCAAATATTAAAGTGATTTAAATTAATCCAAGTACTGTTTCTCGATATGAATTAGTCGTTGGCATTTCGTTTTGCTTAACTTCCAAAACATTTGACATAACCTACAAATATATTTTCAATTGTTATAAAGTCTTAAGTTTTGCAATTTTAGTTTGTGTATAACATGACCTGACTGACCATATTTTGGATTTTGACACGAGATCTGCTTGTGACTTGCAGACGGTCAAAACTTTATTATGATTTTCAGTACCTAAAATCAAATTTTAAAAAGATATATACTGAGAATAATTTAAAGTTTCAAATTACCTTTTCCCTTAAACGATTCAAAATCGTAGCTCTGTCAATTTAAAATAATAATATTATTATGTCGAGCGTAACGTTTTTTTTATACTCTGTTTAAGACTGTGTATTATACATGTATATAACTCAAAAATTCAGAATACATAAGTATAAAGAACGATACTAAAAAACAATTCAAAAAGCGGTTTTGAAAACTTGTGATATTTGGATACGACATTTATGGTTCCCTCGCCGATCGAAAAAATTAACAGCATCGTCCACTCATCATAAAAACTAGAATTCTGTATGTTCATTACGGCAGAAATCATTGTTACAGTGAAACATCGGGGTTGCAGTTGATACTCGATTCGTTTTTGAAAACAGTTGTACTGCAATCTATATACTTAGAGAGAAAGAACGAATTTTTAAAAGACTTGACAAAGTTAAAACATTTAAGGTGTGACTCTGGGTACGTATAGATTTAACGATGACGTACGATTGCAATATTATTTTATATTTGTCGCAGAAATTAATAATAATTGCTACAATGTAATAATATTTTTAAATTCGTTTGAACTTTTTATCACCTCGAATATAATATTCAATATCGTGCGTTACGTGTTAGAACCATACAACGGTTTATAGTTTTGTATATACATATTATTATGTAACTCCTTATAGATTCCATATAGCGAAGTGAAGGGCTGAAGTTCTACAGCGTTGACGTGTTTTTTTTGTTTTGTTTTATTGAAAACCCCTATACAATTGTGAGTCATAAAAATGTTCAACAAGTTGGGGAACTATGGGGAATTAAACACGAAAGGCGATTTTCCAATTTTTCTTGGCCTTTTTGCCAAAATATTAATAAGCTACGAAAGTTGATATTTAAATAATACATCTATTTTAATATCTACTGTTGGTACCAAAAACAAATATAAAGTAGGTACCCAATATCAGCATTTTTTAGTATTTATCTATATTTTGTATTAAATTTTAATGTCAAATGCGTATGAATTTAAGTTATTTTACACTAAATAGTAAATACTCTTAAAAAAAAAAAATAAATAATATACTTTTATATTACCAAACAGACGATCGGATTTTGTCCGCCGGCCGTTGTGTTCCAAACATCACTGTCTGTTTACCACAATCTAACTCTATATATAAAAGAACCGGACGGCAGACGCACACACTATAATAATTATTTAAAAATATAATATTCAGTCAAATTATTGTTTACTTAAAAACATGATAACATCGTTACCGTGATGTAAAGCTATAAAACATAATATTTTACAACGTAGGTATACGTTATACATAGATGGAATGGTTTTTCGAAATAAAAACGATTTTCAAAAATGTTCGTTCCTCGAAAACCTTCCTGTAATTATTTTAGAATATTACACGGTAATGTTTACCAAAGTACTTATAAGTATATACATGCCACTGTGTTGAAAAGTACGTGTGCACCTCGAAACCACGTTATTAAGTATACAATGTCAATGTAATATACGTGTTCAATTTGAATTCAACGATAAATCATTGCATACCAAAAAAATATTCTGAGCAAAGACTAGACCGTTAGCCTATCATACACTATTAAGTGTCTAAGTATATTTTATGATATACTTGCAGCTGTCCCATCCAGCGATTCCCGGGCCAAAGATAAGTTTAAAAAAAAATAATATATCTGTCATTAAATGCACATGCCAAATTCCTACGGCGGATTGAGTGCTGTGAAAGTTAACAATTTTTTTAACTTGTTAAGTTAAGTTATTTTAAAATAATAAAGTTAAAAGTTACTCGTATTTTTTTCGTTAACTTGTTAAGTTAAAAGTTAGTTTTGAAAAAAAAGTAACTTAACTTAATTTAAAGTTAAAATGTTCTAATTTCCAAATATAAAAAATTCCAGACTCATAATAGGTATGGCTTGTTAGATAGTTTTTCTTAACGACCAAGACAATTTCTGGGGTAATTTAAAACGATACATCAAAGTAAAAACCTCATTCAAAAACTTGCATTATTCTTCGTATGATAATGAATTTAATTTAGATACCTACTTTTGAATAAAATTAACTTGAAGTTAACACGTTAATCGTAAAAGAATAGTAACTTATTAAGCTAAAATTTGAAAAAAAAGCAACGAGTTCATTAACTTAACGTTTTAACTAAATTTTATCTTTTAACTCGTTAATGTCCAGTCTTGCCTAAAATTAGGTACTTACTTAATCGTATACCTATCGTTATTACGCTTCTTATAACATGCATGTATTTTTTCAAAACAAATTGGTTTGTGGAGCCGAACCGTTGGCCGATTGATGTACAAAGCCACCACAGTTGGCCGCAGAAATTGGAATTTATTATATGTGCCACTGCAACAACAGTCCACAGCTGCTACACATATTGTGTATGCCGTGCAATATAAACGACCAGGCAACCGCCATGTCACGGATATTTCCAAGTTGATCGTATTATTTAATATCATTAGCCAAATTGGTTCACTTACTTGTGGACATCATAGCAGTACTCATAATATTGTACTACATACTAGTACAACTTTTGTACGTATTGGCCCATGTAATTTCATCTAGAAAAGGATTTAGGTATAGAGCAAAAAGTTCGTCATTACACGGACAAAGCTATATACTTGCTTTTGTAACGGTAGGTATGTCTGTGAATACTTTTAAAATTGAATAAATCATATTATTTACATATTACGTAATAATACACTATTATAATGACACATCGAGTAAAATACGAATGAATAAATAAAGAATACGTTGTGCCATAACTATAGTCCTTATGATATATACAGATCCTTATGAACTTGGGCAGTATAGTTATTTTATAATATTATAATCCATATTATGTATATGATGGTTGCTTTTCAGAAAAATATTATAATCAGGACAATCAGGTGAAATAGGTACAATAGGTACATAATACAATATTATGACTAATACATGAAACAGCTAAAATATAAAATTACTTTTCCAGTGACTTTTAAACTATTTAACTAAGTAGGGTTTCTTATGGTGTACGTATGAACTAAAACAAAATATGTATATTAATACTTTGTAAAATCACGCAGACAGTTTTAGTTATTTTTTGGGTTCCTTGTAATATTTACCAGATGACTATTATTTTATTTAAACTAAAATCATTTGTTTATAACAGGGATCGAAACCGGTTTAACCGGTTTTCCAAAAAACCAGTTAAAACCGCGGTTTTCTCATTTCTGAACACCGGAACTGGAACCGGAATCAAACGCATTTAAACACCGGTTAAAAAACCGTAACCGAAACCTAAGACCTTAAAAAACCGTTTTCAAAACCCAAACCGAAACCATAGAATTGAAAAACCGTTCTTATACCGTTCTTGAAAAACCGATTAAAATTTAAAACTAATATCGGTTTCTTTGAATTCCATAAAGTTAATTATATTATTTGTAATTTTACTATTTTTATACGAAAAAATTATTATGTTTGGATTTATTGATAAAAATCCCGATGCAATTACTGAGTATTACGAAATATTAATATATATATATATATTATTATTAAACTTATAATTGAAAATTGCAAATACAAATAATATAGTGTGATATTATTGCAATTTTACAATTAAATATTAATGTAATCGAATAATGATCTCAACCATAATATGGCAACATTATATTATGTCGAATGCAAGAATAGGCACGAGGCACCTAAATTAGGTACAAAATGTTCAAGTTAATAACACAAAATTAGTTCTGCTGAACGTAAATTTGTTATATCGTATATTGTACACTAATCATACAAAGTAGCCATATTTCAGGGCTTTAGACTCGGCCTTTATAATAGTTAATAGATAATAAAAATCGAGTCTACAGTAATTAGACAGGAAAATAAAATAGACATTTTTAAATACCGTTCCAAAAACCAAAACTGAATATTTTCTAAAACCGTTCTTTAAACCGATAAAATAATTGAAAAACATTTTTTAAAACCAAAAAAATTTAAAAACCGATCTTAAAACCTAAACCAAAACCAGAAAATTTAGAAAACCGTTCTCAAGAACTAAGACCGTAACCGTTAAAATTTGAAACGGTTTCGATCCCTGGACTTTATAATATTATTTCCCCCTTTTAAAACCCTATGTCTGTACCACCTATAATTCAAACATTATTTCATTAGTTTTTTGTTTATAAACGACAATATACGCTAGACAACTATATTATTACAAACGGACAAATATGTTGACGAATACTCAATGTAAACATTGTTTTTAATTTAGTTGCCAAATCCAAGCATAACCTTTAAATGTTGAGTTATAATAATTTCTTGTCAAAATATAAAAAAAAATAAACAAATAAAAATGACATCATGTAATTTTATTATTAAACCTAATCTCTTGCATTCAACTAAATATGTATAAATATTGAATATATATTATTTAGTTTCATTAAGTATATAGGCAAGTAAGCTAATTTTTAAGTTGTAGTAGGTACCTATATATTTTTAGATTCTCAACAAAACGACGCATGGATTGGTTTATATATAAATAATAAATTTTGATACTTTTCTTAGAAAACTTTTCTGTAAAATAGAGTGCTTTCTAAAGTTTTACATTGCCTGATTGGAAAACGACTCTAATTGTATAAATTTTAAATTCCGTTCGTTTATCGATTTTATCAGTTATTCATACATAATCGTTAATTGCAACAAAAAAAACGTACGGAGAAATGAATATATCTAACCATCTAAGAAAACAAGGTTTCAATAGAGTTCTGCTCATAATCGTTTTTTAAAATGCAATAATAATTTATCATTTTTTTCAATAAATCACGTAATACCACAAGAAAAAATATGTAACATCTGCTTTTTATACTATCGCTTATCAGTGTACCTAACTCCTGTATCGGAATATTTATTTTTTATATTAGAACATATAACTTGTTTCCGTTACAACACATGCATAGGTATTATACTAAACGGATTCCTTGTTTGAAAAACATACAACCCATAAACATATTATTATATTTTATTATTATTGAAATTGAAATTACCATACGGTTGAATGATGACGACGTGTGAACATACGGTCCACTGCACCGATCATCCTTATAGACGGCATACACACCTTTGTCGACGCCATAAAATCCCACAATTTCCATTTCAAATACATTCCGGTGTCTGAGCAAAATATATGCGTATATTAATGTATTATATTATATTATACGATTGCGCTCTCCTCATTAACAATCACGCGAGTCGACGTCGATTCACTAAAACGTCTGTAGAATGCGAAAATACCTCTATATGCAGTATAGCAGCACACGACGTACGCAGTCAGGTATGTAGTCGAGTGGTTCGTTTAGCACAACAAATTATTGATCGATTTATTTTCATGTCAACATAATATGTAATAACATAATATTATAACATAGTTATTCACAGCGATGTGTGGCGTGTTCACAAAAACAGCAGCTGAGTACACAGAAAAAGCGAAATCGTTGCGCACGTTTAAAATACAAGAGTCACGAGAATCGCAAGTCGTAGGACTTTATCATCCAATAGTTCAGTTTTGAACAAACAGAATTCAAAAATATGAACGGGGTCCTCATTAATTTAAACAACTGAGTTGTGAAGTGTACGCTGATTTTGTGGACGCACGCTGTATAACATTACACGATATGCACACGAAGAACTGTTTTGGAAGGGACCGTTGTTGTCCTCTCACGTTTGTTATATCCTAATTCCTAGGTATAGCTAGGTGTGTGCCAAAAGCGATTTTGCCAGAGAATTTATAATTTTTCAGAGCAAATTCGCGCCGCAGTTACAGCCGCAGTATTCTTTATTGGAAATAATTATGTACACTGCATTTTTCCACGTTAAAATGTAGAACAATTAATAAAAGTTTATCGGAGTTGTGCGTATTATAATATTTTACGCTTCAGCAACTTAACACCATATTTATCAGAGCTCGCGGGACTTTATGTATACGCGTTTGGCATATTATTAATATCCACTCGGAATGTAAACAGGAGAAAAGGGATTCGATACAAATTTGTAACTTCATCGTCTGGATCCCGAATTTAAAAAAGCGGGTAAGTGGGTGTCGTCTTCTGTACAGTATAGGTTACAAGTGGTTCACTGAAATGGATGGTGTTAAATTTGAATTCAGTGATATAATATCATTGTACTTAATATACGAAAAACGATTCTGAGCGGAGATGGTTCGTCAGCCTCAGGATATTTTTTATTATAATCATATTGTTATTATTAATACTGTAGCCAGTATGATGAATTAATATTATTTGTATATAATAATATACTTTAGAAATTTCAAGTAGATACCTTTATATAACATTTTTAAATTACAACACAAAACTAAAATCGTTATTCTTCATTTAAATATCTAATTTTGTTCAAATCTAAACTTAAAATAACTACAAAAAAAACTGTATTTATACATTTTTTGGTTACAGTATGAACTATTTTACATTTTCAATCCTTAACTATAATAATTGAACATTTTATACATTTTCAATTTAATAAAATATGTTGACAACATTTGAACTTAAATGTTTTTTTTGATAAAGGTAGACAAACGTATGAGGGATCTTGTGTTACAATTTTAAATCTGTTAGATAAAAAAAAAAATACTAAGTAAATAAGTATTTATCGACAATGATTTATAAAAAGTTTAGATATTTTAAAGTTCACTACCTAGGTATTAATTGATTATATTTTAGATAATTATTAATGACGTCTGACAATAATAACCAATATTTATATGGTTTAAATGGGGCAACTCCAGCTTCAAGATAATATTATATACTGTCCCGATTTCTACGGCCCTGTCTTTTAATTTACCGCTAAATATTTTCCTAATTAAGAGGATATCACACCCATACCTCCGTCATACAAATGTGTAACATAGCAAATTTACGCTCAGCAGACCACGTTTAGCTCCGTTAGTTTAAAAACTAGAGTGAATCAATCTATTACGTTTTACGAAATTTGATGGTAAGATATTATCTATGTTCATATGTTGGTTTTTTACGATAGCTCAATTTTTTAGTAAGTTATGTATATATAATATACCTTAAATTAAAAATACTCATAACTCCCTTAAAAACGGAATAATCGTATATTCGTATAAAACCAACTTACGAACACAGATAATGTTCCTACCGTCATAATATATGTTTCATAATATAGTTTCATTTTCATAATAGGTCGATTAACCTTTCCGTAATTATTTTAGCATATTAAATTCAACATTCTAATATGTTACCATGGAATTTAAAAGATTATTAGAATATCACATTACAATTTTTTTTTATATTTATGTATTCAGTTTGCAACATTCCTTTGAGTCTTTGCACGGTGAGTACTATATGTTAGTTATTAATATTATATTATGTCCTAACACTGAACAATTAAACATTATTCCATTTTTTCTAGATTTCTAGAACCATGGTGTTATTTTTGTTTGCTAGTTTAATGTTATTGACGGTTGTCTCCGGCTTAACCGACGAAGATATTATTTATGACGAATTGATGCAAGATATAGATAACGACATCAAATACTTAAGTATTCAATTGCAGAAAGGTTTGCAATTTGAACGACCGAACAGTAGAGAATCTGTGGACCGAGTTGAAACCTGGCCACACCCGGCGATTCCAATGTATGGTTCTACAAAGTCAAAACCACCTAAACCAGTGGTCCACGCAACCGGGTATCAGTCAGAAAAATTCGCGGACGTTGGTTTCACCTGGAAGCAACCGCCGTTACCCATGCACCATGATTATACCGGGTCGCTGCCACCAAAACCAAAAGTCCGTACCACTGGGTCTCAACCAGCGAAATCCATGGACCAAGGTTTCACCAGGCAGCAACCGCCGTTACCAATACTCCGTGATTATACCGGGTCGCTGCCACCAAAACCAAAAGTCCGTACAGCTGGGTCTCAACCTGCAGCGAAATCCGTGGATGGAGGTTTCACCTGGCAGCAACGGCCGTTACCAATACTCCGTGATTATACCGGGTCGCTGCCACCAAAACCAAAAGTCCGTACCACTGGGTCTCAACCAGCGAAATCCATGGACCGAGGTTTCACCAGGCCATATTCACCGATACCTATGTACCATGGTTTAACGGGTGGCTATGACCTGGTATAACCACTGAGCATAGTTAACGGCGGTTGCTGCCAGGTGAAACCAACGTCCGCGGATTTCTCTGACTGATACCCGGTTGCGTGGACCACTGGTTTAGGTGGTTTTGACTTTGTAGAACCATACATTGGAATCGCCGGGTGTGGCCAGGTTACAACTCGGTCCACAGATTCTCTACTGTTCGGTCGTTCAAATTGCAAACCTTTCTGCAATTGAATACTTAAGTATTTGATGTCGTTATTTATATCTTGCATCAATTTGTCATAAATATCCTCAGAGGATTCACCTGCTTGCTCCTGGGGATTGCCATGTACCATGGGTTCTACCGGGTCGCTGCCACCAAAACCAAAAGTCCATACCACTGGGTCTCAACCAGCGAAATCCATGGACCGAGGTTTCACCTGGCTGCATGTACTATGATTCTACCTGTTCGCAGCCACGAATACCAGTAATCTGTACTGGCCTCAGCCGACGATATCCGTAGTTACCCTTGCTGGACCCGGTGATTGCTAAGTACCAGGTCATAGTCTCGAAAACCAGTCATTAATGGACCACTAACGTTTTCGGGAAACTAATAATAATCATGTATTTAATTTAGTTATTCAGTTTAACTGTTCAATAATATTTGCTCTTGATTGTGTGCAAATAAAGATGTTACTATTGTATATGTCCATAATAATGCTATTATGTAGTCTATTCATATTTATTTTCCCATTTTAACTGTCTATATACTACTATTTTAATAACACTTTGTGTAAACTAATCTAATTTTAAGCTATATATTGTAATATTGTTACTGTTCCGTTATTGTTCATATACTTTTTGTAATTGCCGTTTGGCGTAAATAAAATAAAATAAAAATAAAATAAAATACTACATATACTATATTATATATTAGTAGAATTATTTATTGTTGTCTCGACCGAGTAATGATTACTTGAACCCCCAAACAAAATGTCAGACGAAGAAAAGTCCACGAATGTCAGAATTTAATACGGATAGAAAATGTTTATTTGTAGGCGATTTAAATGTTTTAATAAGTTACGTAGGTTTTATTGGGCAGACTTACTTGTATTAATTTATATTTTATCTTTTAAATTATATAGGTAATTGTCTTAAAATAATATAAGACAGGGTAATCTTTGGGGAAGTGGCTATAACAGAATTAATATAACTTATTATTATGTATAACAAACCATGGTTGGCAGGTGTGCCCGACCTGCAAATATATTCCAATCGACCCACTGAAATTTCGCATTTTTAATAATTTTTACTTCATAATTTTACATACCTAATAATGTTACCTAATAAATATTTAGAATCTAAATTTTAGATTTTGTCTTGATTCTGAACGACACATAGAATGTATTGATCTTATAATGATGCGTGTGTGTTTTTTTTTGTATGGAGACATTTTTCCTGGTAAAATACATGCTCTGATGATTAAATTCTATGGAGATTTATTGAAGGAAATTGGATCTAAGTATTTTGCACTTTTTGAGGTGAAAAATTTAAAACATTCGGGAAAAACTAAAAAATAAATTACAAAGATATGTTAACATTTTAATATTATTAAAATAATCGTAAGGGGACCAACAAGTTATACCTCTTTGCTCATCGTATACGATGATTTGTCATTTAACTAAAACTTATCACATTACAGTGCCTATTCAGTACTCAACGACGAAGTAAACTCGGACTCCTACTATACAACAGAGTAGATAGTTTAAATTTTAATACATTTTAAAAATGTAATTTATAGTACAAAAAGTATTAAAATATGTAACATGATGGTAGCATTTATTGATAGATTGATAATATAAACTAGTAAGTAGTACTAACTACTAAGTACTCACCAGTAATATCATAAAACGGCGCATCTTATCGCTGAAACCCTTAAGAACGAGTTAATCGATTAAATGTGATGCAGGAGTAACTAAAATTTGACATCTAACCGATGATGGCGATAAAAATAAATGTTATAGATTTTCATATCTCAAACGGTCATGTCTTATGTGTACAAAAAGCCTGTTACCTGCGATACAATAACATAACGTTAACGACATATTGAAAAGAATAAGGAATAATAACGTATACACATACATTTTTGTATTTGCTATGCTAAACTGATGAGTTCACATCGCTAAGTAGGTAGGTACAATACAAATCATTTGTAAAACTGTTACTCCTGCTCTTGTTTTCGTCTATTTTTTCAATTTCTGTTGTCATCGCTGCAAGCCTTAAATAATATTGTTTAGACGATAAATGAATGTTGTGGATGTTTTGTAAGCATCACGAAACCGAATTGATATAAAATAATTGTAGATACCAAATTATGGTACCAAGTAACGGGCTTCAACGTTATGGGAAGATAAAATTTAATTATACGAGAATGAGTACGATAAAAAACAAAATGATGAAAACATTTTAAGCATAAAAATTATGCATTTCAAAACGAAGAAGCATATAACAATCTATATAATATCAATAGCCGAGTTACCGTGTTTCGCTGAGGACTAATAGTTGAGAAAATGAGTGAGTAAAAACAATTAAATAAAAATAGAGTGTGCGATGATAAACATGAATGGGCATACAAATACCTTGTGATGCGTTGTTTAATGGTGTTGCAATATCACTTATCTACATGCAATTTTTTCAAAAGATGTGCAATAACTATTAACTCCACGCATACATCAAGAACCAAGATTAAACCATCTTGATTATACTGACCTATCATGAAGTTTAAAACGCCAAATTAAATACCTATTTGTTAGAACCGTTATTGACTTTATAAGTAATAATTTTTTCTTGTTAATTATTTATATAATATTTTTTTCTTGTTAATTATTCATACAATATTATAAAAGTATAGGGTTTAATTATTTAAAATTTGATTAGCTAATCCTTGACTGAAAATGTTTTCGAACTATGTTGTATGCTTTAGATTTTCTTATAGCAAATGTGTAACTTTACTTTAGCTATAGTCTATACGACTAAAGGTTTTGAATATTAAAAACTAATATTTTTGTTTCATTTCCTTTACACACTTGATATTTTCAAGTATCTAAAAAAACAATTCGATTCAAGACTTCTACCACACTATCTCAGACGACCAAGGAGACCATAAATCTAATAATATTATGCATTTTTTACATTAAATGCATAGATTATACAATGTCCCCACTTTGCCCTGGTACCCCACTTTGCCCAATGTTCCCCTACAGTTAATTTGAAATCATCATATTCTTGATAATCGGACGTCAAATAAACGTTTTAGTGTTATACATCTAATTTTCGATATTATTTTCACTTCCCGACGTCTCGGCTTGTTCGTCGTTTTGGAACCAACATATTATCTGCCTTTCCAGTTTGATTGTCTCACATATCATCCATTTGCATTGGTGGTTAATACTACATTTAAAAAAAGTTATATTTATATTTAAATATCGTCAAATATAAAAAAAAAAAACAAGAAGCTGTAAATTATGGTATAATTATAATAGCGACAATAGCTCGGTGACGTCAATGAACTAATAATAATTAGACACCTTAGTTTATGCACGCGTACATTTTCAGTTTACTTTTGTCAGTAGATGTCGTTGCTATTATGGTTATTGTAATATTAATTTAATTTCAGATTTCTGATTCCAAACCACTCGACTCGATAAAAAGAAATGTTTTCTTTCTTCTTGTAGGTCCAGTCGCGCACACAAACGGTGACTTCGTCTGACCATATTTTTTTATATGTAAATACTTTTATTTTTCTGATTGAAGCACTGTGCCACCTAAATTATACATAATAATTAAGAAATAAATAATTATAATTTTATTATGTAGGTACATTGTTCGTCAGTTATGATGGTACACATGTGCACACGTCGCATTTGGTTGAACAAATTATTATTTCTATAGCCCCACTCGGTAAAAAATTGGTGATTGTGCTTTTACATTCTATCAAACGGGGTTATTTACGATAGATAATAAAATATTATTCAAATGTTTTCGTAGATAATAATGCATATTTTGATTAATGGATAATGTGGATTGTGTTACTGGACAAATTAATCACTGTTTTTGATAACTAGCAGACATAAGCTGTCGCTAAAAATCTTACGATCGCTGTCTAATTTGGACCTTCTTCATAGACTAATCCGGATGTCCACGACTGTACCTACTAGCCAAAAGTATTAACAATACAACGTAACTTTAAGTGATATTGTATTGCGGAAGCTTAAGTACGAAAATAAAGCCTACAACGAACGTAAACTAATTACGCTAAGCTGTTTATAAACAAGTCGGAGACGTTTAGAAATTTCCAGTGACTAAGATTCAAACAGAACAAAACGATATATCGTGGCGAGTGCACCGTGTTTCCTTCTAAAGTAAATGCGAATGTTTACGAAAGTTTATAGTATTAATCCATTTGAGCCCACGGCGTAGTGACGAGACTTATAATAGGTAGAAACAGCGATCGTATTATATGTTATGGTTTTGTCTAAATGGTAATATTGCGTATGTGTTTTAACCTGATTAATTTTTAGAGAATTTAATTAATATATAATATGCAGTACTTGGAATGATTATTAAAAACAATTGTATATGATGGGTAGTTTATTTACATTTCGTATTTCTAGTAGGATGAATGTGATGAACTTTTAAATCGCACATACAAGAGTTGAAATGATAAATTATGTCACTGATATCCAATAAAAGTTTCAAATGTCTAATAAATTCTAAATAATCAGTTAACACAAATCAATCGGTAACGGAATTTTGGCGTTACTCAAAGAAAAAAATCTGCATCCTTGCCAAGAAAAAAATCACCCTTAACATAATTGTTCTTAGGTAGATACAAGATACCTAAGTTTAAAAATATAGGAAGAAAGTCTTACGTAGTTTAATATAGTATAACATAATATAATAAATTCAAGGAATAAAATAAAAGTATATTATTATCCCTGAATATTCCCATTTTGCATTTTTTTTTGTAATTTTTTCCCAAGTATTTAAAAAAATACGATTTTTACAATATATTTTTTATTTAGTAAATATTATAATATTTAATTTACATTATTATATAGTTCCAAATATTCGTTTATAAATTAAATCTAGTTAATAAGGAATAATGCAACGACAAAGGGCAATGATGAAAAGCTACGTCTATTTGAGAGAAAAGTTCTTAGAAAAATGTATGGACTCGTATTCAATAATGCGGAACAGAAATGGGAAATAAGAACCAACACCCAACTATACCAGCTTTACAAAAGAGAAGATGTGCTCCAATTTATCAGAGGGACAAGGATAGAATGGGCAGGCCATGTGTGGCGAGCCGATGGAAGTGTATTGAAAGAAGCATTGACATATATGATAAGAGGAAAGAGGACAAGGGGAAGACCACGGAAAAGATGGAAGGATAGCGTCAAGGAAGTATTAGAAGAAATTGGAGGAGACTGGGAACAAGCATACAATAGAGAACAATGAAAGGAATTAGTTTTAGAGGCCAAGAGTCTAGGCTCGTAAAAAGCCCAAAAAAAAAAAAAAAATAAGGAATGATGATAAATATTTGAAACAAAATAATTTTGCATTTCAATTTTGATTTTTGTTCCAAGTAAAATGTATATAATAGATAAAGTAAAGCCATTTTAGATTCCGAGCGAAGCGATGAATGTATTGCTTTTACAATTATAATGTGTGTTTATTTTTATTTTAAATGTAATTTTTTAATTTTTGTGTCTGTCATCACCGTTTGGGGCAGTAACACTGCTTCGATTTTATAAACATTTAAAGTTAAAATTTAAAAATGATTTCGTAGTTAAAAATGTAAGTAATCACCATCCATTACAGAGACCCACTTGTAACCTACTGTACAGCATAGCGTCACCCATTTATCTACATTTATTTTTATTTTTACGATATCAATAATATTTGAATTCATAAATCATTTTAATTTTGGCCTTGTGATAGTGACGGTGGCGAGAAGGAGGAATTGAACAATGTCTATGTTCAGACAATGTAAAAGTTACCCAAATATCAACATGACGACATCGATGTATTGGCAGTGAGAACGTGTGGTGTTATATTGGAAAATAATGTTTGGTCACAAAGCCGGAGTCCGTGTTGGAAGAAAAGCAATAAATGCAGTATTAATCTTATTTACGGTTTGAATGGTAGACGATGCAGAAAGACTTTCCGATAATAAATCGCACGCCGCTCTAAACATAGAGGACACTGTATATCTATAAGCTAGTCGGGTGTTTTCTCGTGGACTGCCCTGTGGTCGAGTCAAATTGACACAAGTTCTCTAATCGATTGAGTATTTTGAGTAGGTACGACTTGGCGAGTACAAAAAACATTGATTAAAATTTAAAACACAAGGGACATTTTTATAACTACAACCCTAATATTATTATAATATTTAGAGTTTAGACTACCTATAATTACGTATACAATAAATATAATATTTTTGACATCCGGGTCTTCTAAACTATGTGTGTATTTTAGTATCGACCAAATAATATTATAGGTTATTGTCTTATTAATATAATAATTTACTATAACAGAGATTTCCACAGTATTATTTTAATTATTAATATACCATGGTGGTTACGACTGAGTTTAATTAAATATGTTTACAATAGGTAATAATAATTATTTTAGTATTGCTGAACATTTTAGATTATTTTAAATGTTTTCGATTAATATTTATTATACCTATCATAAATTTATTAAATGTATACCATTTTTAATACATTTTGTTTTTGTTATAAACATAATATGGCTCAAATAATATTCATATTAATGATATGATCTCAAATATTAATTTATATTATATTAAAAAATGGACTTGCACTTGTTTTACCATCATAAACCATGCCACTTTCGGTACATCGTTAAAAATATATATCATCAACTTTAAAATAGTATTTTAATCAAACTTTGGTTTCATGACAAAGTATCGTACCCAAAGTTACAAAGGTAAGTTTTATCCTCTGCACTCTGCAGCAGGTTATTTTATGAGTGTAACAAGAATACAATTAACCACCCTGTTTAAATTAAACAAAAAAAATTGAAATAAAGTTATTATTATGATTTTGGATCAAACAATTGTTATTATTTTTTAAGTAGAAAATATTTTTTTTACATTTTAATGAAGTAAACATCAGCTGTTGTTGACTTTTTTCATTACGTATTTTGTTGTTGTGCTATTAAGTTGAAACGTTAATTATGACTAAACAAATTCCTTGAAAATCATTAAGCATTTGTCTTTAATTTGATTTTAAAATAACAAACATTACTCTCATATATATTTTTCATTTAATAAATTTGTCTCTTATATAAATTTGGGAGGATTTTTATTTGAAATTATACAAATTTGTTGCATTATTTTTTCTCTTGTAATGTTACAACAAACGTTCTTTTTAATTTTAATAATATATAACATTACGAAACAGTATTATAATGTAATTAATTTTCTTTTTTAGATCCTTCTATACAACAGTACTTATTATAATAATTTAATATACTAATTAAATTATTTCACGGTGTAAATTATAAACGTTAATACAAAGTAATATTTACAGTAAAAAAGATAAAATAATAACATATACATACGTAAGGCACGAATTGTGAACGCGTTGAATGAAATACCTATACTTACGACTTCCACTAAATAAACGCTACAAGGCGTGTTTTTTTTTAAAAATAATTTTCTTTTAACTTTTAGCATATAATATTTCATCGACGTCCCCATTTTTCATTCTATGCTAATCTTTTTATGCTTCATAATAATTGATATATTCATTTATAGATAATAACTCGTGCTTGTATAGTTGAGTACTTCACTATAATACCTATATTCGATTGTAATGATCAATGAAATGTATCTATATTCACTTTTCACATATTATATAGTTGCTTTACAGTTTACATTTAAATCGTGTAATAGATTATAATATCGCAATATAATTTGATGATGTTTTGAATCATATAATTATTCATCATGTAGTGAAATTCAATTCTTAGATAGTTATGATTTTTTTGATCATATTATTTTAAAAATTATGCCCGGTTGCATAAAAAATGTATTAATTTAATGGTTCAATACAAATTTAATTAACCAATCATGTGCCTCTAAATCATGGTGAATTAACGCACTATTGACTCATTAAATGTCTAGTGATCGTTCATGCAACCTTAATATATAATTCAATTAATTTGTTGTACTTGTTTACCCAATGGTCCACAGCTAAATTATTATGGTAAAAAAATGCATTATTAGAATTTAATTAATTATATACACATATAATATCAAATATTATTCAATTCAACAGTAATTCTATAAATTAATAAAAATATAATAATAAATACCATCTAATAACTTTTAATTAATACAATGATAATTGAGTATACAAACAATACGTATGGGATACTGAGTAAAAAGTTATACTTTTATTTTCTGAATATGTTATAACTTATGTTATAACTTATAACCTATGTTATAACTCAGTTATAACTTTTCTATATATAATATCTATAACATATTCTACGAATATTCAATATTAATAATTAAATTGATAAATAAAATGTTATATTTCTGATTATTATTGTTTTTTTTTTTAATAAAATTAATTTTAACAAATCTTTGGTTTTAGGGAAAAAATAAAAAATAAAAAATAAAACTAATTATAAATTATATGAAAAATGATAAGAACATAGAAAATTTGAGAAAAATAAGTAGTGGGCATCAACTAAACCTGAGTAGCGGAACATTACTTTCTTGGCCGGCGTCAACTGAACCAGTACCTAATAAACTATTGTGTACAATTCAAATACAATTCAACAATGTTTGTACAACGTGATTAATCTTATGTAATTATAACTCGTGTATATTTTACATGACAGTCAGTTAAATGAATTCAAAAACCCACAAAATCGCTTACGGTTATATGTACGATATTATAGGTATTATGATATTTATATGACTATGCGAGCTATCGCTTATAAATCGAAAGTTGACGTGACTTATACGAAACTACACAATGGACATAATGGAGAGGAGAAAGTGTTGGGACTTTAATAATCCCAAAAAGTGGGAATTCGAACAAAAGTGTTTAACGCGAAGAGCGATTTCTGATCGGACACAAATTGTCAATGCCGATTTATTTTCCGTTGTCCTTTTGTTCTCTTTCGAAGCCCACTGGGACCAACTATACTACACTGCACCCAACCAAAAAAAAACTTTCAACTTTTAAGTTATTAATCATTTGATATATCTCTGAAACAACAACTTGTTTCAAAATTTTATAACAATACTTTCCACAACCTGAAAGTTAAACGGGACTGCTGTGGTTGTTAAAATCACTCAAGGGAATAACATTTTGCGAATCAGACGCAAGCAAAATTTCATACGCGGAAGACGCATTATTAGGTATATGATAAAAACAAATAATAATGATAATAAATGGATAGCCTATAGGTTGTTTTATAAAAAATATTTTCCGTGATGTTAGAAAAACAAAAATATTATTTTGATGCTTCACATCGATAAAAATTTCCGTTGTATATGTTATAAGAATAATTTATCGATTTGCATTTTTTTTTTTTAAGAAATGGGAAATAACTTTTGACCTATTTTAAGCGTAAAATATGACATCGATATTACACTTTTTGTATAGATGTTTTTTTATATTCACAACGCAAAATACTTTAACTTTTACTTATACTTTAAATACTTTACTAATTAATAATAATAAACCATAATAATAATTACTAACTATAATATTAAAAATTGCTCAAGACATGTTCAATTAAAATAAGTATATTTTCGTTCATCGATATCATTAATTTTCATTTCATTGTGATTGATATTACTATATGCATGGCAAAATTTGTAGAAATAATCATATCACATTTTCTATATTTTAGGTATTAGTATAAGTGTACTCTAGTGAACTTTCATAATTGTCTGCATGTGAAAGTTTATAGTAAAATACAGAAATAATTATTAATACTTACCATATTAGTTTATATATAACATGAACACATAATTTATGCTGACACTCAGTTAAGACATTTATATTAAAAGGTTCAGTTCACTATTAATTCACAAAAAAAACTATTATAAAAATGATAAACTAAACAGAATAAGTAGACCCTAAATAATATATTATTTTAATATCGTTTTGTTCCAGTTGCGAACTGGGAGTATAAATGAGGCCCAAGTGAAGATGTACTGGCCCAAAATTCTATAAATTGGTGGACCCTAAAATAAATAAATACAAACGATTGACAATGGCTTATCTAAAAGTATACATACATTTTTGCAAAATACGTAAAAAGATGGAGAGTAAAACAGTTTGTTTTTGGAGCCTGGAAGACAACCTTAAATTTGATAAACAAAATTTATCTTATCTCAACATCCCGAGAAAATAGCTCTGTTGTAGAGTATGTTTCGAGTGTAGGTACTTCGTCATGACTCATGAAGTTGGTCAATGTAAAGGATAAGTTAAATTTGAATTAATATATATATATATATATATATGTATATAATTCCAAAAAAAAAAATTATTATGAACGGAAACTATATGTAACGATATATAATGTATGTCATATAGTAATATTAGTAATATTTGTTGTAATATCAGTAAACTGTTGGTTCAACTAATTTTTGGCAAAACAAATCGAATATTTTACTTTTTATTAATTTCAGCCCATTTAGACTTAACGTACCAATAGGTTCTTGGTATAAATAGAATATATAATTAGTCAACTCAAATTTAAAAAATCCTAAAACCAAAAGAATATTTCTAATTTCTATAAGAACCCACCTAGCTCAAAAGATCCAAAATATGTTTTAAATAATATAATAATTTCTAGAAAATTCTAATTCATATATTTTTAAATATTTTCAAGTATAAGTAATCGTTATTGAATCACAAACAAATAATTAAATCTATTTTATCAATAAATAATATTTTGTAAACATTTTAGTTTATCAATAATTTACATTTTTTCATTTGGGTTGTTTCAAAATGTAACGGGAATCACAAAAATAAAAAAACACACATTCATGTAAACCCAATTGAAGAAGTTGAGATGAAAATTATTTTTGAAGGTATTTATTTGGATTTGTTCCTGTTAACTAAAATACTACAGATTTATAATTTTAATTTTAATATAACGCATCTATATATCTTTTGTATGGTTAGGTTAGGTTTCCTTTCTTTCCTCTATATTTTATATTTCTTTAAGCTTTATTGCAGTTAATTATTTTTAATTCAATTTTTCTGTCATATTTTATGTTTAGGTTATAGTATTTATATCTATTATACATTGTACTGTACATTATATTTTATATTAATTAGAAAATTAAGTTTAAGATTCTTTATGAACTCACTCTGATTTCATATATAATTAAACTTTAGATTCTCACAAGTTTTAAACGAAAAGTAGGTAAATACTTTGAAATTATATAGTGTTGTATTTTCTAATTAATAGTTTATAGTATTTTAGTTTAAGTATAGAAAGGGTTCAAACTATTAAAAATTAATATGGAAATACGGTGTTGTATTTTCTAATTAAATAATTTAGTATGAAAATTCCATAAGTACCTACCTAGGTGTTTTTAGAAACAAATTAAAAAAAAAACAAATATAATAATATGTTCGTTTTTAATCAGAATCTTTGATGGTCTTAATCAAATATTGTTAATCGTGGCTTATGATTGAAAAAAAAAAAATGAGTTTTAACCTTAATCTATTTAATAATATAATATTATCATTGACAGTTCACATTTTTTGTCACCGTAATAAAATATTATAATAGCGCGGCATACCGCTAAAATACTTTTAATTTATATTTATTTTGATGACCTTAATTTATTCATATTTGCACAATATTATTTCTATATATTAAATCAGAATTGACACACATACACACACACACACACACACACACATACACGTATATTATATTATGATAATAATATAGCACCTGTGATATGCTTGCGTACGTATGAATAGTGTGTATTGACCCATAAACATCAAATAGCTACCATATCACAGAATACCATATATGTATATATATATATGAGAGTTCTGTCAAACATTTTGCGCTTAGAATAGACAAGAAAAATTATGTCTACACCACCGATGCGGTACTGCGATCTGATTTCGTCGTATATTGTCGACACCTTTCCCGTTTATTTTGCGGGCGGTTGTATTCCTGCAAATCACCGCGCGCGCCAAGGTGTGCAAGTAACCATTAATAACGTCATTTTTTATTTTATTTATTATTATAATATTTTTTACCGAACGAATATCATTGCGCGGATAACGTCAAGGGGCTTAGCGACACCGTCGTTCGAAAAACCTAGGTGACAGTCAAATAATTCGTCACGAAATTCGAGGCTGCCGTCGTCGCCGTGCCATGTCTAAAGTCAAGAAGACCTGACTGAAAAGTTTAATGACGTCAGCAGACGGCTTAACGTGAAAAAGTTATCATATCGATATTTTTATCCATAATTATTTATAATTTTTGGATAGGTGTAGGGTACCACCATGAATCAAAATTATTTTTAAAACGATTAGGTATGTAATACGATGTGTTTCAGTATTTTTTTTAAACCATAATCTGTTAAAATAATTACAGACGCCAAGTAAACAAGTCGTATTATATTACACTTCATTAATACAAGCATATAAAGAACCCCCGTCATCACACATAGGTACAATAATAAGCTACCAAAAGAACCAATCTATGGAAACACGGAGTTAAATTAAAATAAAAAATGCATTAACCCAAAAATATTCAAAATCATATTTAATTTAGGTAGGTATATACAGTTTACGTACAGGTTTGTTGAAATACATTTTAATATAAAATAGATATTTTGGCCGTAGGTACCAATTAAAAGAAGCAAACGCGTAACATGCCACATTCATAATTTATTAAACGACCCTTTAATTTCAAAAATACTCCAGACCGGCGTCTTCAAACGACATTAAACAACTTGACGCCGACGTGTTTGTCCCATCGATTAAAATCATGTATAAAATAATAATAACAATACTAATATATTACCTACCTACCTATTTCGATTCGAAACGAATTCGCGATAAACGCGCGCGACCTCTACGTTACAATAAAAAACGTGTACCGTGCACGGTATATAATGTGTACCGTACCGATACGGTATTTACCGTGCGTTTGTACATGCGGCGGAGGCGGAGTCGGAGTACCTTTAAAGTCTCCGGACTTGCCGGCGCGAACGATAGTCTACCGCTAAACGTTTCGTGCGAATAACCGTAAGGGACAGAGCACGGGAGACGATCGCGATAAATAATAAAATTTTTGTTCGCAGTTAGTAAAACGATTTTATTATTTTTAAATTTTTTTGTTGTTTGAACTTTTGGCTGTTTTTTTACACTCTTACCGTTTCGAATAAACCTCGATCAACGCCGCCACGCTGGAAGTGCTGTTGTTGTTGACACGTGAGTTGTAATGAGTTTTCCTTGTTCATACCTATATTCATAGTCATTTCAATATTATTATTAACACGTCAATCAGAACCCCATATGATATTATAATATATTGTCATTATAACTGATACATAGATAAATATCAGACGAGTTCAATTTTAATTACTAAAAATGTCATTTACGTAAAAAAGTGTTCATGTCGAAATAAAAAATTCAGATCATTGTAATTAATCAAAAAGAATTATTTTTAAGCATAAAAACTTATTGATTTTCAAAGATAATAATATACATTTTTGAGTATATTTTGGAGTTAGGACAATATTTTCAATTGATTAGATTTTTATACATAATTTAAGGAGCGTCCCGTATTGTTACTACAATATAGACTACTTTTTTTTCGAATGAGAACTAACCGTTTTCACTATAAATTATTAAGCATATTATTTAAAACTCCCCATCACAAGCTATGCTTATAGGGGAGTTACACATTTTGTAATTTATCTTATATATTCCAATACTTTTGTACTGTCTTTTGATTTGCGTAATATACTATTATTATTATTATTATTATTTGTTTGAAAATGTTGGTGTATCCATACAAACATATTTTGAACGAATACCTTCTAAATATAGGTACTAAGCAGACTTCAGTAATATATGCTGCAAAAAGTATTCCGATTTGTAAACAGAAATTGTATTCCGTCAGCATTTGAAATATTTTCAGAGTATTTAATGATGTATTTCTTATTTCTTAATGATATTGAATATCTTATACATATCTTATCATATTTTAATATTGGCTATAATTCACAATTTTCTCAAAGACATGAAAAATATTTTGCCTATCCAATATAAAAACTATTTTTAAAGTATTTGGAATGTTATAGAATAGCATTTTGAATACTTTATTCGGAAGTTTTCGAAAATTTATTTCAAATAATTTTATGAAGTATTTTACTTAAATCTAGTATACTAAGGATAATAATAGTCCTTATAATTGATCAAGTACCTAATATTCAAATTTAAAGATTTTTTTTTACAAAAATATAAAATGTTGTTAAATTTATATAAATTACTATCATTGTCAAATCATCATAGCCCCACAAAATCTTCTTAACCATGGACCTATTACCCTTGGTTTACCAAGTCAAATAACACAAAAGCTGTTTGTTTAAATTTTGATTTGGAACACAACATTTATATCATCTGATTTATGGGAAAAAAGATAATTATGATCCTTAAATTATGTAAATAAAACTAAATATTTGAAAGAAATGTCATTGAGTGTGGTTACAAACTAAATAAATTCAAATGAAATAAACGGAGGTGAGTGTGGGTGTAAAATAGTATATAAACAGAGTATTTAGAATAACGGTTTTTCGATATTAAGACCCATGCACAAAACCGTTGGTCGATTTTCAACGTCCATTCGTACTATTTTTGCTAGAAATTCGGTTGATAATAATACGAACTGTTGTTGAGAGACGTTGCAGGTCTATCAGACAAATTGAATACTGTGTAAATAAAATAAAGTAGACATTTACAATAATGATTTTTTATTATTAACAGCTGAAAACAACACGGCACGTAGGCTGTGTAAGTTGCCGCGTGCGTCGGGCGCAGTAATAAATACGGTTTAGTTGTTTGCACGACTCGCCTCGATTACCCACACATGTCAGCTAGGTACTTAAATTATATAAGTAAGTAGTAAAATGAAATATTTATCAAATCTTATACGGACGAACTATTATTTTCAAAATATTGTTATTATGTTTAATAATATAATCGAATATCTATTGGCTATTAAATAATATGGATGATATTAAATTATTTTTTTCTGAAAAATAAATGGAGAATTCAAAAATTATATATATTGTATCATACTCTACTATCCCCAACGCAAAGTAAAGATGTATTCACATTGTATAATAACCGTAACAGGTAGTTATATAACTATTTAGGACATAGGTACCTATATATTTTTTATTTTAATTTACTGTCGGTAACAGTTATCGTTGTGAGTGATTTACTGATATTATTTACTTATGGGTTACATAATGAACAATACATATTATAATATAAACAGTTAGGTGTATATTATAATATAATGTAAATATCATAAAATATGATCTGGTCTTCAAGTTTTCATCTATAAATTATATCATATTGTCTATGTAACATGGTAGCTTATATATTCCTACAATAATTGCCAATAGGTCAATAGTTTGCACACATCTATTGAAAACAAATTTAACAAAAAACAGTAACATTTAAAAGAAATTGTTGATGGCGTGCTTAAAACGAGAACATATTATTTGGGGTAGTTAAATTAATTGTATTATTTTAATTTAACACTGGGGCATAATAGGGTACTTTTATTGATATGGCGTAATTTTTTTATTTAATTTTTAAGTTCACCTACTTGGGTAGGCATTAAATCTATAATAAGTATTCAATTAAAATGTATCTATTTAATAAATGTAAAAGCTTAAATTTACAGCACTTATATTATATAATATTATATATTTAATACTAAATAGTAAATACTCTGCACATAAAACGCACGCACACAAAATTATATTATTATAACGACCTAATAATTGATAAAAATTAAGTCGCTTAGACCAATGCGTTGTGCGGGAATATCCGAATATTGTATGATATGGTTTCCCGTCGGATGATTGATGAATCAACACGCATTACACCGCACCGGTCTTTCTCTACTTCGTCAATCTTTATCCTATTTTAGTTCAAATTTCCATTATTTCCGGACGCCATCTCGCTATAACGACATCGATTTCATTTTTATTCATCGCCATCAATTTATTATAATATGCCACTATTGTGTCCGCTGTTGTATTCGTCCCAACTGGATTAACAAATTATTATTAATAATTTCACGTATTTCGAATGTTCCATTTACATAATAATTATATAGTAGCTAGGTTATATTATGTGTGTTATAATGCCATCGATATGACGAAATAATATTATGATGTTACACAACAATGTTTTGTTTTTAGAGCCTCTTAATACCAAAACGTCTGGAATGTATTCGTGTAAAATCGATAATTTTTTACTTTAATAATAACTACAATTTAAAACAACACTAAAAAAGTCGTCATCATTATCTATTACTCTTATAATATTTCATTAATTGTGCATTCAAGTATATTTGTGGAAGGTATGATAAAATCGTTTATTTTCATCTAAGGCTATGATTTTGTTTAGTTAAAAAATATTTTTATATGTGACTAGTGTTAAGTCAGATAAATTACTGATTTGCAATCCTAAAAAAAAGTATAAAATCCTCTATATTATTGATATCTATACGAAACTCAATAGAATATATTTTACTGAACACATTGATGAAAATTTTGTAGAATTTCTATATCTCATTTTTCAAATGTCTATAGTCCATAATATTTATCAAGTAGGTTATTTTATACTGGTCTTAAACAATATTTAAACTTATGGTGAATAATATGATTATTAAATTACATATTTTATTGGATTAATTTTACCGTTTACGAAGTTTTGGTTTATTGAAAACGGTTATTTTTAATCTATTTTAATATAAGTTTATATATAATATATGAAATTTTAATTCAATGGAAAATAATTATATCCGCTTGTTATGTATTTCGATATCAATAAGGTACATAAATATTTTATCATATAATAATTAGTTCATCACAATGTACACTTCAATGCTCCACTTACAAAATCGAGAATGTATTTATTTGGTTAGTTTAAGACATAAGTAGTAGGTTAGTAATTATACTGCAGGTATAATATTAATCAATTGTAACTATGAAACACTCACTAATATAGCAACCACTTGAGTTTACATTTTTGTATATAACACGAGTGAATACGACTGTGTATTGAATTTAATAACAGTAAACAAAAACTGAACAATGTAAGTATATTTTTATTGACGCAGAAAAACAGCCAACGACCAGAAAGACAGCTAGGACAATGATGGGCATTTTAATATAGTATTAAACGATTTATAAAATATAGGACACTGCAGATTAGTATAATGATATAAATACCCGTATTCGTGCAAATATATTGTGGTTTTAATATGTTATTTTAAAATAATATGTTAATCTATTCGGTATTTTGTTTAATATTATATTGAAACAAATTATATTTTTTTTATATATTATACATTTGTGTAGGTATAAAATAAGTGAATAATTTATGTCTCATTTTATTGACTTTTTAAACATTTATATTTTAAGAAAGTGTTTGATTATTACAAAGCAGCGACAATTTTGAAAAGAAATTCTCAGACAAATTTTCTGCTTTGGTTAAAAAACTAAAGATGTATGTTGTCATTCCAACAATTAAAAATTAAAAACCTATTAAAACAACAATACATTTAAAAAAAAAAATGTATATATGTACTTGATAATCATTGTTATTGTTAAAACTTGCCTACAAAATCCAAGTTACAACTGACAAGGAGACGTAATTTGTTATAGACAGCTAAAACCCATGAAACTTATTTAAAATCCTGACCGCACACAATCAATATTCGATATAATATTGCGACTTTTCGAAAATATAGTTCACAGATATCAGATAAAATTTCAATTTTATTAGTGATATCATTCCTCTAACCAAAATATAGCAGCTGCAAATAATCATATTTTAGATGGTGTTTTCAATTATTTATCTGAACGAATTAAAAAAAAATAACTTAGAAGATATGCGCCCACATTCTCATAAATAAACTATCAATGCGGTTTTGTTCGTTATTTTTGGACAATTATTTTGATGACTGCAATTTGTAATAATAGTGTTCAGCTAATAAATTTATTTTGAATCATGGAAGTAAATCTAATTTTCAAATATTGTGTGGAAAAATAAATCGCGTACTTGATCTCAAATCTTAATAAACCGTGGAATAACACGCGTTGGAAACGTGCTGACTATTTACTCATGAAATTTCGATATAGGTATGAAAACGAAAATAATTAATGATGGTGCCAAAATATTTTTGAATACTGATACTTCAGTAAATCTGATCGGAATTCAATCATCTGTAAAGCAAATATTGATTTAATTTGGAATACCATGTGAATAATTTGGTGGGGTTCAAGTATCTACGACTTGTAAAAATAAAATGAAAGTAAAAATAAATGACGTATGACTTATTAGTTATTACAAACAACTGGTACGTTTAGTAAATAATTTCAACGATAAGGGTAAGGAAAATGTATTACTTATATACAATTAGCTAAAATAATTTAAAAAAAAACATGGATTAGTTTAGAAAGTTTACGGAATTGACGAATAAAAAAGCAATTTCAGGCTGTTAGTTTTATCAACTTATAATAAATATGAAGATCAACCCTAAAAAAAGATAAAAATTAAATGTATCATATACAATTTAAAATTTTAATTCGTGGTATCTTAAATCATTATGCTTATAAAAAATAAAACTTTAGTATTTTAATCATCTACATTTGAATAATAAACTACAAACTATGCACGTGAAATGAAACGTTATTTAAACCTGATTTATTTTAATGATTAATATTTTTTTTTTTTTTTTTATTTTATTTATTTGAAGTAATCTACAATCTATACATTTCTTAGTATAATAAGTAGGTTTGATAGGTGAAGTAAGAGTGATGTGAATAATAAGATTAGGGAAGATACCCAGTGGTAACACCCTGTGAAGTGATTAATATTATTAGCAGATAATTGTAAAAAAATATGTCTTATGAAATACAAATCAAGTTGTAGCCAATTATCAATAATTTCAGATATGTTTTTAAATAAAATATAATATAGTCACATGAAAGAATTCCAGACAATCGGATGGCTATTAAAGTAAAAAAAAAACTTAACCAATTAAGTATTCCAGGAAAGCATTTTTTTTTTTAAATTAGTTATTTGATTATCTACAAAGTACAACTTTTAAGTTTATATTATTGTATACAATAATGTTAATGATTAGAAATAAATTACGTATTTACAAACTACAAAGCATTTGTGAACATCTATAAAAGTAGTAGAATCCGGTTTCAGTAGAATCTTGATAATTTTTGACACTCCGAGTAATAACAATCATGTGCCCATTAAAAACACTGACCCGTTGCTGCAGCAGGCATTCACAAATCAACGAATTTAAAACTAAAATGACATAATATGCCGATATACTATTTAAGGATCGCTCTTTTAGGTAAGCATCTAGCTACTTCTGCAGTTATAAGGTCATATCCCGGGGATATCTTGAGGGAACATTGATTAATAACAAATTTGATATTATTTGGAGTGAAGTGATTAATAGGACCAGCCGATGAACATAGAGGTGAATTAAGATGGTCATTAACCTTATTATTATTGGTATGAGGTAAGATGTCAGGGTGAGGTTGAAAAATATCAGAAAGGTGAGTTTTAAAAAGTTCAGCTTTATCAGGGTCTGAAATGACATAGCTGCCGTCAGGATTTTTAATTGTTAAATTAGCAGATTTATATTTACAAATTTTTTAGTTTCTCTCCAAAGACTACCATCTTTGGAAGAGAGATTTGAAAGAAAGTTAACAAGAGACTCAGATTTTTGTTTTGCCAACACTTTTAAGATGGTTGGCTACTACTGGAAATTAATTAGAAAAGTGAACACCTTCCCGAAAAAACAAGTTTTATATTAAAAATAAAATTTTAAATCTTGTCACAAAAAATTATCTAGAAATTTATCTCACATAACTGTTTTACTTAAACAGATTCATAAAAAGATACTTTTACTTCTAGATAAGATAAGTAGATAAATTTTTTCGTCTAGATAATGTACAACCACTGTCACTATAAAATAATTATAATATTATGTTATCTGTTAGATAATGAAGAAATAATTACATAATCTTGACTGAGTCTCCGAGGCTTTGTTAATAAAAAGCTATAACGACTTAAGCACTAGCGCAATGATGACTGTTGACAAGTTAGAGAAGCATAATAATATAATATGCGATTAAAAACTTCATCGTCGTCCTTAAATGTTTACAAAATAAATGTTTAGGCTGACTTGAAAAGCATTAACAGTTAAACTTGGTAGTCTATAGAAAATTTAATACGTTTATATAGCGTGAGTTAAATTTAAAATCTGTTGAAGTTCGTCGATTATTATTGGCAGTATATACCTAATTAATGGAATAGACACAATAATAGTGCTTAATTTTACATAGATTGAAATAATTTCACAAACATGGCTGTAACTGACTGTAATGACAAACATATACCTTTTGAGACTTCACATATATTTCTCAAATATTTATTTTCAAATAATAAAAACGCGAGTAATACTTAGCCGTAATCATTTAACTGAATTATGTAAAAAAAATTGAACAAAATCACAAAATTGAGAAATTTGATGAAGTACTCAAGTACCTAAGTTAAATTCAATCTTTTATTATGTATATCATAATTAACTTTACATATTATTGGTATTTCATGAATATAAGTTAAATAAAATAAATGATCAAATTTACTTATATTTTTTAATCAGATTAATTTTAAAATACATCAAATTTCTATAGACAATTTAAACCCTATAATAATAAACTATGTACTTGCAATTAAATAAACGATTTACGAGGAAGATAAGCTGCTCAGTAAATATTATATTTTAAGAGTTACCAATAAAATAAACCTATTTTAATAAGTTTTTTTCCGATACAAATATAACGAATTACTATGGTTAAATTTTGTTTGGTGAATTAATCTCGTTTGCTATGTAAAATGTATAATTCATCAATAGAAGTAATTTTATTTCAATACATTTTAGAAATCAATAGCAATAATAATTATATTTTGTACTTTATACAAGTATAACAGTTTACGTTTAATTATATGGTTTTAAAATTGAATACGATAAAATGGGAAAATTAATGTATTTCTATTATATAAATATACAAGTCGGGCAATCAAATTAGATGACGACAAAACAATATTTTATTTAAAGTGACCATTGAAAACACTTTTTATGATTATGAAAACCATTTTACTAAAGAAAAAGTTTGGTAAATTGTATTAATATTAATATAATATTATACCTATAATGTATATAATACTATAACCCATATCGTTTTTTAAAAACACAGTTAAATATACAATACTATACAAATATTACATTGTTAGCTGTACATATAGTCTATACCTATAATTAGAGTATACAATATTTTTAAGCAGCAACAATCTCATATGTTAGGTTCTTATGAAATGCAGACAAATTAATAAATAAAAGGGGAAAGTAGGTATCCAATTTGGTGTACAGTTTAATAGGTGTCGAATATCAGTCTTGTAATACATACTTTTTAAAAGTTTTCAATACTAATTTTGAATGATCAGTAATAAAAAGAAAAAAAATTCCAAAAACAAATACTTTAAAAAGTGTTTGTAGATACTTTAAAATACTAATTGTTTACAAGAATTGTTTTTCTTTTATTAATTAACTGAACCATATTTTTTTTACATTTTCATGTTTTATACTAATTTTGTCAAGCATTTTACACTGTATAATTTGGTGGAACTATACATTTTGATTGACGCAGTATTTAGAATACTTCTCCGAGTAATTTTTATTTAAAAGTATTTGAATACTCTTAATCAAGTAAAATTAATTTATGTTAATTGTATATATTATAATTTATAACACTATAACCTATGTTTTTGTAAATATATTATTATTATTAGGTATTAAAAACTGTTGAGTATACCGCGTTATACAGTTAATCACAACCTATAATGCATGACGGGTTAAATTTCGAGTTATAACAATTTATGAGGGACCTTGTATGACATTTTCAAATTTTAGGTATGAATATTAAATAATTTAGGAAATGTTTAGCTACAAAATGATTAGCAAATTTTAAAAAATTTTACGAAATTTGTCAAATCTTCCAACGCTCATAATATTGAAATGTTTATATTTTTTTTTTCTTGGTTTTTATCGATTATTTTAAAAAGTATTGAGAATTTTAAATGTTGACATACTAAAAGGAACTACTAGATCCAATTTTCTACTAAAAAGGTCCATTGAAGTATTTTTTTCTAGGTACTAGAATAAGACGTGTTTTCCTCAGAATCGAAAAGTTTAAATAAATAAAACATTGAAACAGTTTTAAATTGTAATTATTTATTATAATTTAAATGTATAAAAAGTCTAGAAGGAAATTGGAAATTTGGTACTCGTATCATTTCATCATCTACAACGAGTGTACTTTATTGAATTGTATACTGTGTACTGTACAAGTGCGCCTGTGTAATTGTAATATAAAATCTGATAAATAATGATAAATAATTACAGAATTTAAACCTTCTTTAAAAACAATTAGATTTTCAAAAAAAAATTAAAATAATTATGTATAAAAATTTCAATCATTAAATATCTCATCTACTAGTATCAGAATCTAAACTGAAGTATTTTGTATAGGTACCTATACTTATTACATTTCAAACTATTTACTCGAAAAAAGATTTTATGAATTTGCTAGTACATATGAATGGCATATAGTTACCAACTCCAATATTACATGCAAATTGATGATATATAAATATTTTTATTTTGATAGAATAATATACTAAGTTTAGCAAATGAGAATATATATATTTTTAATTTAGTTAAAAGGAAATTGTTTAAAAAAGAAAAACTTTTGTATTTCTGTAAGTTAAAACAACGAAAGTAAAAATCGTTGAGTAATATAGTATAATAGTCTTTCCAAGTCAAAAATAATTTATTAATAAACTTATTATATTATACTATATGTATATATATATATATTTGTATTATGTATGAAAAATTAAAATAAGACCGTGAATTTTAATTAAAAATAGTTGTAAAAATATTGTTAAATAACAACTCTGGAGGTTCTCACATTTTATAAATGCGGTAGGTACATCATTATGATGAAACCCAAAACCAATTTTTACTCACATTATTATAAGCCAGAGTACCAAATATATCAGAGAAATTTTGTTTGCATTTTGTTTTATGAAGATGATCAAACTGGATCAAATATCAAAATATAATAACGTTGAATTTCCAGGGTGTAGCGTGTATGATAAAAGTCATACTTTTACATTTTGTAACGATATATCTGGAAGCTGTAAGTTTTCATCAGTCGAAATTCTAATTATTTTTTTTTATGTAATAACTTTATATCATCGCAATTAATTTAAGTTGGAATAAAATAACAGATATTTTTGTTTAACTTGTAACATACAACATAGTTGTTACATTTGTGTTGGATAATTTATCAACTTTTACATTTTACTGTATTAATATGTAACAAAATAAAATGTATGAAACTAACTGAACTTTTACTATATTTTGAAAATGCCAATTTTTTTTAAATATTCTAGAAATTATTTATAATAATTTGATTGTTTTTGTTGTACAATAATACCGGGATTTTCTACATATATCATGTATTCATGTATCCCACGAGGTCATAACACACTCACATTACACACTTAAAAGTGTTTATTATTTTACGGAAAATGTCTGTATTTAAAGACTATAATAATATAATAGTATTATTAATATTTAAAACTGTATTTTTAACTAAACACGAGTGCTTCAAATGTAATTATAAGAGTAGAACACTGTTGGCTGCAGTGAGGGATGTCTACTCCTGAAAAATATATAAAGTATATTATAAGATTAATATCACTGACGTAATGAATTAAAATTTGAATACCTTCATTAAGAAAAAGTTTGGGGACTGCTATTACCTAATTTAATGTCAGACCGTTATATTTATAATAGGTACGATATCTTTGTTTGTAAATAACCTGAGGATTATGAATGTATTTATTTTTTTTACGTATTCATTATAAACAATCAGAAAAAAATGTGTAATAGACAATTAATACCTACTCATGATTTATTATAGCATAAATATTCTGACTTTTGAAACTGAGATGCAGAAAAAATACATTTTTTTTTGTTAGAAAAACAATTTTATTAAGGTACCTAATTAACCTCCTAATTAATTAGTTTTCAAAAAGGAAATATCATCATACTTATAGGATTATAGCTGATTACAATTTTTAAATAGATGACATTAAAGTCGATAGATCTATAATAAGATTGTAGATGTTGAAAAATTATCATAGTGATAGATAATTATAAGTTATAACCACTAAACCACGGACTAAGATGTAGGTATATAATAACTTATAGCTGATAGTGATTATTGTTTTAAAAATAGATTTTAAATATGCTCATGTGGAACTGTGTCAAAAAAGACACAAAATATATCAAGTATATCTCTATATACAATGATTTAATAGAGTTACAAGCAACCATGACACTGTTATAACTATTAAAGCTCTTAAGTACCTATTAATTCGTTTTCTACGTAAGTGATAAATTAGATTTTATTCGAAGAAAGTGAGTAGGTATTAGTTATTCATGTATCAATCGCAGTATAATGGTTACTAATTGCGCAAGGGAAATCAGAACTATTACAACTGATTACAACCCTCTGTAAAATATTGTAAAAATTAAAAATACATCGAATGCAAAAAGAAGAGTTCAAAGCCGATTTCTTTTTCTTTATTTTAAAGAATACATATTTTACAATCTGCAGTATACCTACATGTAATGCAAAATGTAAAAGTTATAAAAGGTATATTATAAGACAACCTACGTGTTATCTTATGAGAACTCTCGTCCAATGACACCACTTCAAAAGCAAATTTCTGAAAACAAAAGTATAGCATCGACTGAGTTATTAAGATTCAAGAAAATTGTACAGGTTTATTTGTTTTTAGTTGTTACAATTTCAGTTTCCTTATTCATAAAATGAACTTGGACTAATTAACACACGGTATAAATTACAAAAAAAATATATTAGATCACGGATTATACAATCCAATCTTTACCAGGCAAAAGATGAATAAATACATATTTAGAATTAAAAAATTGAAAACCTATTTATCTTATTTGGATGTTAATTGCTACTTAGGAAGTTAATTTTTTTTGTAATACTTAAGTAAAAGTGAATTTTGAAAAAAAAAGAAAATTTTTTTGGTACAATACTAATTAAACTATACGACAATTTAAAAATCCATTTCCTACATAACCTTGAAAAGAGATTAAGGAATTCAAATATGTTTTAAAAATTAAAATAAGGCTTTTGGTACTAGCTGAATTTTTCTTCTATTTTTTATGACTTTTGTGGTACATGGGAGTTGAACATTTTTGACCGAAAAATAAAGTGACGTGTGACAGCGCGTATGTACGTTTCGGATTTTCAAGAACCTTAGCTGTAGTTTATCTTTAATTATATAAATCGTTTGGGAAACTCACGCGCACTAATGAACAGTCATACACACACAGTCAAACACAGCACTAACGGTGGATATAGAATAAATCCAATCCTTTTTTAATGGCTCACTTTCAACAGCCTTATGTTTTTATTTTTTATTAAACATTAAATATAAGAAAATAAAAAGGCAAAAAAGATTTTTAGGAGGGGGTGCCGCCAATGCCCCTCTCTGGCTACGACATTGAGTCTTTTAATGTACTGATGAGCATTCACACCTGCAGCGTGATTAAATATTTTGAGTGTACAATGATTGTATATTAAAAAACAATTTTTACGAATACCATTAATTGGCAATTAGATTTGTACAATTATTTAGAATATTTTGTAAAAAACGGAATACAAAACGTCCATGCGTCTATACAACAAACAGAGACTCTTGTCCGTGTCTGAGCTCAATTTCAAGGCATAGTGAATTCAATTACTGTCATCAAAGAAAAAAACGCATCTCATCGTCGTGTATATTACTATTTTGACCATTTTCCATTCTCGTATACGTTTCAGTAAAGCCTCTTGCGTGATTTCTCTTAGCCTCTACATCAAAGTCATGTCGTTAACTTAGTAAACGTTTTTTGAAACTCGATATTTTTTGAATTTCGTTTTTTTTTCTAAGCACAGATTTGTTGTACGCACCGGTCAGTTGAGCCGTCAGCGTGACAGTGCCTCACGTAATATATTAAAAAAAATATATTAGATTTAGTCTACGCATCTGTCACGTTGTATCGGGGAAAATTCATAATTTAATTATAACTACTTTGTTTAAAAAAAATTAATTTATATAATTATTTCAAAAATTATACTTACACGAGTATGATTCACTTGATAAGAAAATTAATTGATGTATTCTTATGATCTATAAAAATATACTTTCTCACGTTTTAATTAATATGCATTCGTACGTTTTATAAATTGATTTGATTAACAATTATTTCAAAAAGGTTTTAATTTTTTTTTTAAATAAGTACAAAGGTAAGATAAAACTTCTAGTTTTAGCATAATATATTATGATAATAATTGTAGTAAAAAATTAAATACAACAAACTTATGTTTTCACGTGTTGACTTTGATTTGTATCGTTGTATATCACGAGCAAAACTGTTATGCGTATACGAATGCTTTAAAGTGCCCAACATCAACATCGCGATTACTACAGTGCAGGGTTGCTTATGATTACTTATCTTATTGGTTTCTAGAAGTATTAATGAAGTTATTCGTTAGTGATTAATTAATGGAACGAGAGAAATAAATAAATAAATAGGTACCTATAATTATTATGTATAAAAGTAATGCAATTCAAATATCGTTTTAGATTCTGAGTGGAACGATGAATGTATTGATTTTACAATGATGTGTGTTTTTTTTTTAATTTTTTAATTTTTTAATTTTTTTTTGTGTCTGTCATCACCTTTTAGAGCAGTAAAACTACTTCGATTTTCTTCAACAGTATCTTGTTTGGTGGAAAAGTGTATCTAGTTGATGCATTCGGAGGTCAAAATTTTAAATTTCCAATAGTTTTCAAAAGCGCCGTGAAAAACAAAA